>NC_053501.1:21725597-22025597 GCF_905171775.1 Rana temporaria
GCTTCCTCTGGGCGGAGCTAGGCACCTGTGACAGGTTCACTTTACTACACATGGAGTGCCCATGGGGGAATACTCGACCTTAAAGGGGAGTTCCACCCACAATTTCACTTTTCAAATATAAATACCCCTGTAATACACAAGTTTAATGTATTCTAGTAAAGATAGTCTGTAAACTAAGGTCAGTTTTGTTAGGTTGTTAGAGCGTTTAGTTAGTTTATAATCTAGAAATAAACCGTGGCCATCTTAAGTGTGGGCATCATGAAGCCAGACTGTATGACTTCCTGGATTTCAGCTTTGCATATCTCGCACATGCTCAGTGCTGCACAAGAAATGTAATAGGTTTCAGTCAGGTTTGCAAGGACTACTGGGAAACGCCTATCCCGTAAACCCTTGCAAATAGCCTTGTGACTTAATAGCCTAGGCTAATAAGGAGGAGGAAGTAATGAAGGACTACAAAATAAAGGTATTTACAAGCAACAAAATAAATAAAAATTGTCCATTCTGAACACTATGAGATTAGGGCATGCAGCACAGACAAACATAAAAAAATGGGTGGAACTCCACTTTAAGGCGGGCCTCTACTGATGAACATACACCATGTACACTTGCACTACAACTGTTCTCCATTAAGTGGATTCTTTTAGTTTACTTTTAAACTTGCTACAGGTGGTTGCTAGCTATTACCTCATAAAGCTGTGGACAACTAACTTCAGTGCGATGTGCGAAACAAAATTTAAAAAATAGTAGAAACATGAAACATAGGCCCACATTCTCAAAGGACTTACGACGGCGCAGCGCCATGTACGCCGTCGTAAGTCCTAATCTGGCCCGTCGTATCTATGCGACTGATTCTTAGAATCGGTTACGCATAGATATTCATTAGATCCGACAGGCGTAAGTCTCTTACGCCGTCGGATCTGAACTGCAATTTTTGTTTTGCCCGCTAGGTGGCGCTTCCGTTGATTTCCGCATCGAGTATGCAAATTAGCTAGATACGCGAATTCCCGAACGTACGCGCGGCCGACGCAGTAAAGTTACGACGTTTACGTTAGGCTTTTCCCGGCGTAAAGTTGCCCCTGCTATATGAGGCGCAGCCAATGTTAAGTACTGTATGGCCTTCGTGGAACTGGTTCAGGGGAGGCTGTTGGGTGGTAATTAGATCCGCTAGTCAAGGGGCGGTGGGATTAGAGGGCATAATGCTGGATATTGTTAGAATGTGCTAGACGTTGGATGGAGAGACTTATGTGAAGTGTACTACATATGCTGTGGCTGTTATGTCATATTGACTTTCTTTTTTTTGTATATTATGTGAGCAATAAAAACTTTTCTGATTTAAAAAAAAAGTATGGCCTTCGTTCCCGCGTTGAAATTTTAAAAAGTTACGTCGCTTGCGTAAGTCGTCTGTGAATGGGGCTGGACGCCATTTACGTTCACGTCGAAACCAATGACGTCCTTGCGACGTCATTTGGAGCATGGCACACTGGGATATTTTATTCGTTCGGCGCGGGGACGCGCTTCATTTAAATGATACACGCCCCCTACCCGCCAAATTTGAATTCTGCCGGGTGATTTACGCTACGCCGCCGCAACTTTACAGGCAAGTGCTTTGTGAATAAAGCACTTGCCTGAAAAACTTGCGGCGGCGTAACGTAAATCGGATACGTTACGCCGCCGCAGAGATACGCCCAGTGTACAAGAATCTGGGCCATAGCTCCCAACTGTCCCTGATTTGGAGGGACTGTCCCTCTGTCCTCCTTACTCCGTATTTGTCCCTCATTTTAGTCTGATCCATATAGTTGTATAAAAAATGCACTACTTATCATTCATCGCACTTTGAATGACAATTGCGCGGTCATGCAACACTGTACCTATGTGAACGTTTTATATTTTTTTCGCACAAATAGAGCTTTCTTTAGATGGTATTTAATCACTTCAGGCCGAAAATGTTAAGAAAAAAATAATGTTTTTTTTAGTTTCTGTCAGTAAGTTTTGTAAATAAGTAATTTTTCTCCATCACTGATGTGCGCTATTGAGGTGGAACTGATGGACACTGATAGGACACACTGATGGACACTGATAGGATGCACTGATGGACACTGATAGGACGCACTGATGGACACTGATAGGCTGCACTGATGGACACTGATAGGACGCACTGATGGACACTGATAGGACGCACTGATGGACACTGATAGGCTGCTCTGATGGACACTGATAGGACGCACTGATGGACACTGATAGGCTGCACTGATGGACACTGATAGGCTGCACTGATGGACACTGATAGGACGCACTGATGGACACTGATAGGAGGCACTGATAGGCTGCACTGATGGACACTGATAGGCTGCACTGATGGACACTGATAGGACGCACTGATGGACACTGATAGGAGGCACTGATGGACACTGATAGGCTGCACTGATGGACACTGATAGGCTGCACTGAGGAGAGTGTGGCAGCAACTATGGGCCAGATTCACAGAATAAGTACGCCGGAGTATCTACTGATACTCCGGCGTACTTTCAAATTTGCCGCGTCGTATCTTAATTTGTAATTCACAAACAAGATACGACGGCATTTGGCTAAGATCCGACAGGCGTACGGCTTCGGATCTTAGGATGCAATACTTCGGCCGCCGCTGGGTGGAGTTTGCGTCGTTTTCCAGCGTCGGGTATGCAAATTAGCTGTTTACGGCGATCCACGAAGGTACGCACGTTCGTTACGTCGTCGCTAGTCGGTTTTTCCCGTCGCAAACATAAGCCTGCTTTTTCATGGCTTACATTTAGACCAGCCCTGTTAAAGTATGGCCGTCGTTCCCGCGTCGAATTTCAATTTTTTTTTTGGCGTAAGACGTCCGGGAATACGAAACGACGTAACGCACGTCGCCGTTCAAAACATTACGTCAGGGCGACGTCATTTTGCTCAAAGCACGGCGGGAAATTTTCACACGGAGCATGCGCAGAACGTTTGGCGCGGGAGCGCGCCTAATTTAAATGACACACGCCCCATTTGAATTAGGCGGGCTTGCGCCGGACAGATTTACGTTACGCCGCTGCAAGTTAACACGTAAGTGCTTTGTGAATCAAGCACTTACGACGAAAACTTGCGGCGGAGTAACGTAAAGGGGATACGTTACGCCGCCGCAATTTTTCATGAATCTGGCCCTATGTTCGTGCTGAGCGTCTCCCAAACCGTAGTTCTCCTTTGAGCTGCAGCGACAGCAGTGACATCTACAGCTCAGGAGTCAGGATGACTTCCAAGCATGCCAAGTCAGTAGAAAGTGGGTCCCATTACCCTTGGGGTCCGGGTGCCCTACACACATTGCACACATGGAGGATACGCCACTGAGTCAACAAAGAGAAGTGTGAACAATGCTAGCCATCAGCACAGGCAAACAACACAGGAAGTTGTCCACTCACAAGATTTCTGGCAGGATCAACAGGTATATTTTTGCCCTGATGGAGCAGATATCATAATACAATGATATGTTCATAAGACCAAAAGGAAGCAAATAAGTAAATGTCACTATTAGGGTTTACATACACTTTGGGAACATTGCGGGATGAGTTTGCGATGCGTGTGGCCGGCTTTAAGATGATGACTTTCTTCCTTCCTTCTCTGTGCACATTCCTGCGCGAGAGCCACACAGCACCTTCAGGCCGTCGTCTCCCACAATGCATCGCTGTGTCCTGGCACAGGTTCAGTAAAATACTAAACATTTGGCTGGGTGACAGCAGAGCTGCCAAGAGCTGGCAACAAGAGGCTTACAGGAAAGCAGCAGCCTGCTAAAGCCTTTCACATTTTTAATTAGATCTACACACCCATGTCTTTCAGCTATCATAAATATACAGATGACACAGTGAGCGTTATTGGGGGGGATAGGAAGAGGGGGAAATATGGAACAAAGTATCTCTTACCTTATGAAACACTTTTACCTGGAGCAAGAAAGCCTTGAAATGGAATTGTTAATGATACGCCGCCAATAAATAAATAAATAAGTGTGTGTGATAGAGAGACAGATACACAGACAGACTGACCATAAGAACACAACAGGAAACCATCATTTCTTCTTCTTACAATGTATCATTATCCGAAAATATGTTTATGTTTACAAATGTTTTATGCTAATAAAGTCTTTGTCTTTGAAAATTAAGCACCACTCTCTCTCCTCTTCTTCTTTCTTCCTTATTCCTATTTTTTGTTTTTATCTTTCTTTCTTTTTTTCTTTCTTTCTTTCTTTCTTTCTTTCTTTCTTTCCCTCTCTCTCTCTGCTTCTTTCTTTCTTTCTTTTTTTCTTTCTTTCTTTCTTTCTTTCTTTCTTTCTTTCTCTCTCTCTCCTTCTCTCCCACAATGTCTTCCTCCCTCTCTTTCTTTCTTTCTTTCTTTCTTTCTTTCTTTCTTTCTTTCTTTCTTTCTTTCTTTCTTTCTTTCTCTCTTTCTTTCTTCCCCTCTCTCTCTGCTTCTTTCTTTCTTTCTTTCTTTCTTTCTTTCTTTTTTTCTTTCTTTCTCTCTCTCTCCTTCTCTACCACAATGTCTTCCTCCCTCTCTCTTTTTCTTTCTTACTTTCTTTCTTTCTTTCTTTCCCTCTCTCTTTCTTTTTTTTTCATTCTTACTTTCTCTCTTTCTTTTTTTCATTCTTACTTTCTCTCTTTTTTTCTTTCTTTCTTCCCCTCTCTCTCTGCTTCTTTCTTTCTTTCTTTCTTTCTTTCTTTCTTTCTTTCTTTCTTTCTTTCTTTCTTTCTTTCTTTCTTTCTTTCTTTCTCTCTTTCTTTCTTCCCCTCTCTCTCTGCTTCTTTCTTTCTTTCTTTCTTTCTTTCTTTCTTTCTTTCTTTCTCTCTCTCTCCTTCTCTACCACAATGTCTTCCTCCCTCTCTCTTTTTCTTTCTTACTTTCTTTCTTTCTTTCTTTCCCTCTCTCTTTCTTTTTTTTTCATTCTTACTTTCTCTCTTTCTTTTTTTCATTCTTACTTTCTCTCTTTTTTTCTTTCTTTCTTCCCCTCTCTCTCTGCTTCTTTCTTTCTTTCTTTCTTTCTTTCTTTCTTTCTTTCTTTCTTTCTTTCTTTCTTTCTTTCTTTCTTTCTTTCTTTCTTTCTCATTACTTCTCTACCACAGTCTCCTTCTCCCTTTCTTTTTCTCACTCTCTCTTTTCCTCCTTCCCTTTTTCTCTCTTCTCCCCCACCCAATTCTCTCAGGCCCCGTACACACGACCGAGGAACTCGACGTGCCAAACACATCGAGTTCCTCGGCGAGTTCAGTGAGGAAGCCGCCGAGGAGCTCGGCGGGCCGACTTTCCTCATTGAACAACGAGGAAATAGAGAACATGTTCTCTTTTCGGCCCGACGAGTTCCTCGACGGGTTCCTTGCTGAAAAGTGTACACACGACCGAGTTTCTCGGCAGAATCCAGCTCTGACCGAGTTTCTGGCTGAATTCTGCCGAGAAACTCGGTCGTGTGTACGGGGCCTCAGCCTTATTCTCTTCTTTCTTTCTTTCTTTCTTTCTTTCTTTCTTTCTTTCTTTCTTTCTTTCTTTCTCACTCTTTACTTCTCTCCCACAATCTTTTTATCTCTTTCTTTTTCTCACTCTCTCTTTTCCTCCTTCCCTTTTTCTCTCTTCTCCCCCACCCAATTCTCTCAGCCTTTTTCTCTTCTTTCTTTCTTTCTTTCTTTCTTTCTTTCTTTCTTTCTTTCTTTCTTTCTTTCTTTCTTTCGTTCTCACTCTTTACTTCTCTCCCACAATCTTTTTATCCCTTTCTTTTTCTCACTCTCTCTTTTCCTCCTTCCCCATTTCTCTCTCCTCCCCCACCCAATGCTCTCAGCCTTTTTCTCTTCTTTTTTTTGTTTCTTTCTTCCTCTCTCTCTTCTTCCCCGCGCAATGCTCTCTCTCTCTCTCTCTCTCTCTCTCTCTCTCTCTCTCTTTCTTCTGTCTCTCTCAACTCTTTCTGTTTCCTCTGTCTCTCTCTCTCTCTCTCTCTCTCTTTCTTCTGTCTCTCTCAACTCTTTCTGTTTCTTCTGTCTCTCTCTCTCTCTATCTTTCTTTCTCTCTCTCACACTCTCGGTTTTCCTCTTCCTCTTATGTCTCTCATCCCCCACCCAATGCTCTCAGCCTTTTTCTCTTCTCTCTCTCTCTTTCTTTCTTTCCTTTTCTCTCTCTCTTCTTCCCCGCCCAATGCTCACTTTCTCTTTATTCTGTCTCTCTCAACTTTTTCTCTTTCTTCTGTCTCTCTCTCTTTCTCTCTCTCTCTCTCTCTCTCACTCTCTCTTTTCCTCTTCCCCTTTTCTCTCTCCTCCCCCACCCAATAATCTCAGACTTTTTTTCTTCTCTCTTTCTTTCTTTCTCTCTTTTTTACTCCCTGCCTTTCCTCTCTCTCTCTCTCTCTTCTCTCCCACCCAATGCCCTCTCTCTTCTCTCTCTTTCTTTCTCTCACTCTCTCTCTCCTTCTCTCCCACAATCTCTTCCTCTCTTTCTTTTTCTCACTTTCTCTCTCTCTCTCTCTCTCTCTCTCTCTCTCTCTCTCTCTGTCTCTCAGAGGCGGCTCTATAGTTAGGAAAATTAGGCGGTCACCTAAGGGGGCCTCGCGGCCCGCCCAATTTGCCTATTGCAGGGGTTAAGATGTTCTGTCTCTGCACCGCAAAGTCACCAGGAGGTCTGCAGCGATCTACCCGTCAACCACAGAGAGCTGATAGGTAGATCAAGTATCAGCCGACATGCAGAGTAGCGTGGTAAGCGGCTGTAATAAGTCCTCTCTCATGTCGTGCTGCTCCCCAACGGCCCCTACCCTCCGCTCCGCTGGGGAGCAGTGTGACATGAGAGAGGACTTCCCGCACTACTCTGCATTTGAAGGAAACTGGAAACCGATAGGAAAAAGTGTGCCCTGCTGTGCCCCATACCCTGTGCTCTGCTGTGCCCCTTACCCTGTGCCCTGTATCCTGATGTGCCCCATACCATGTACCCTGATGTGCCCTGTACCCTGCTGTGCCATGTACCCTTATGTGCCCTGTACTCGATATCCTGATATGCCCTGTGCGCAGTGGCGCCCCCCCCCCCCCCTCCTGTAGGCACAAAAAAAACCTCAGAGCCTTATATTATAACCTGCTGGGACTTGTAGTTCCCCATCTTCTCCTGGGGCTCAGGTGCATGCAATCCACACCCATTCACCTCAGAGCCTTATTGTATGTATAACCTGCTGGGACTTGTAGTTCTCCATCGTCTCCTGGGGCTCAGGTGCATGCAATCCACCATCTTTGTCCAGTTTGTCTCTCACTGCTGGGACTTGTAGTCTCATAGATGGTGGATTGCATGCACCTGAGCCCCAGGAGAAGATGGGGAACTACAAGTCCCAGCAGTGAGAGAAAAACTGGACAAAGATGGTGGATTACATGCACTTGAGCCCCAGGAGAAGATGGAGAACTACAAGTCCCAGCAGTGAGAGAAAAACTGGACAAAGATGGTGGATTGCACGCACCTGAGCCCCAGCAGGTTATAATATAAGGCTCCAAGGTGGATTGGATGTCTGGACACCCATCCACCTCAGAGCCTTATATTATAACCTGCTGGGACTTGTAGCTCCCCATCTTCTCCTGGGGCTCAGGTGCATGCAATCCACACCCATCGACCTCAGAGCCTTATTGTATGTATAACCTGATGGGACTTGTAGTTCTCCATCTTCTCCTGGGGCTCAGGTGCATGCAATCCACCATCTTTGTCCAGTTTTTCTCTCACTGCTGGGACTTGTAGTCCCATAGATGGTGGATTGCATGCACCTGAGCCCCAGGAGACAATGGAGAACTACAAGTCCCAGCAGGTTATAATATAAGGCTCAGAGGTGGATGGATGTCTGGACACCCATTCACCTCAGAGCCTTATATTATAACCTTATGGGACTTGTAGTTCTCCGTCTTCTCCTGGGGCTCAGGTGCATGCAATCCCCCTTCTATGGGACTACAAGTCCCAGCAGTGAGAGAAAAACTGGACAACGATGGTGGATAGCATGCACCTGAGCCCCAGGAGAAGATGGAGAACTACAAGGAGGGTGAGTGGTCATGCCTTTTTTTTTAATGCTGGGACTTGTAGTAGTGTTGTACTTGTAAGAAGAAGAGGCTGGAGCCTGGAGGAGTGTGTCTGTCTGCCCTGCCACCCTGTGTTAGTCTGGGAGGGGGGGGGGGAGTGATTGCTTTGTCCACCACCCCCCTGCCATGTGTATAGTGTAGTACTGTAGCTGACCTGATTGGGGGGGTTGCAGAATGCAGATACGTGCTATTTACAGGTTGCAGAATGCAGATATGTGCGATTTACAGGGCGCAGAATGCAGATATGTGCTATTTACAGGGTGCAGAATGCAGATATGTGCGATTTACAGGGCGCAGAATGCAGATATGTGCGATTTACAGGTTGCAGAATGCAGATATGTGCTATTTACAGGGTGCAGAATGCAGATATGTGCGATTTACAGGGCGCAGAATGCAGATATGTGCGATTTACAGGTTGCAGAATGCAGATATGTGCTATTTACAGGGTGCAGAATGCAGATATGTGCGATTTACAGGTTGCAGAATGCAGATATGTGCGATTACAGGGTGCAGAATGCAGATATGTGCGATTTACAGGGCGCAGAATGCAGATATGTGCGATTTAAAGGTTGCAGAATGCAGATATGTGCGATTACAGGTTGCAGAATGCAGATATGTGCTACTTACAGGGTGCAGAATGCAGATACGTGTGATTTACAGGCTGCAGAATGCAGATATGTGCTATTTACAGGGTGCAGAATGCAGATATGTGCTATTTACAGGGTGCAGAATGCAGATATGTGCGATTTACAGGGCGCAGAATGCAGATATGTGCGATTTACAGGGTGCAGAATGCAGATATGTGCTGTTTACAGATTGCAGAATGCAGATATGTGCTATTTACAGGGTGCAGAATGCAGATACGTGCTGTTTACAGGGTGCAGAATGCAGATATGTGCTGTTTACAGATTGCAGAATGCAGATATGTGCTATTTACAGGGTGCAGAATGCAGATATGTGCGATTTACAGGGTGCAAAATGCAGATATGTGCGATTTACAAGTTGCAGAATGCAGATATGTGCTATTTACAGGGTGCAGAATGCAGATATGTGCGATTTACAGGGTGCAAAATGCAGATATGTGCTGTTTACAGGGTGCAGAATGCAGATACGTTCTATTTACAGGTTGCAAAATGCAGATAAGTGCTATTTACAGGTTGCAGAATGCAGATATGTGCTATTTACAGGGTGCAGAATGCAGATATGTGCGATTTACAGGGTGCAAAATGCAGATATGTGCTGTTTACAGGGTGCAGAATGCAGATACGTTCTATTTACAGGTTGCAAAATGCAGATATGTGCGATTTACAGGGTGCAAAATGCAGATATGTGCTGTTTACAGGGTGCAGAATGCAGATACGTTCTATTTACAGGGTGCAGAATGCAGATATGTGCTGTTTACAGGGTGCAGAATGCAGATATGTGCTATTTACAGGGTGCAGAATGCAGATATGTGCTATTTACAGGGTGCAGAATGCAGATATGTGCTATTTACAGGGTGCAGAATGCAGATATGTGCGATTTACAGGGTGCAGAATTCAGATAAGTGCTATTTACAGGTTGCAGAATGCAGATATGTGCTATTTACAGGGTGCAGAATGCAGATATGTGCTGTTTACAGGGTGCAGAATGCAGATATGTGCTGTTTACAGGGTGCAGAATGCAGATATGTGTGATTTACAGGTTGCAGAATGCAGATATGTGCTGTTTACAGATTGAAGAATGCAGATATGTGTGATTTACAGGGTGCAGAATGCAGATATGTGCGATTTACAGGGTGCAGAATGCAGATATGTGCGATTTACAGGGTGCAGAATGCCAATATCGGCCAATAGAATCACTTCTCCTCTTGGGTGACGGGTCTCAGGACCGCCTCCTGATTGGCCGGGAGGAGACAATAGTGAATATTTGCTATTGTCGCACAACTGAGTGGGGTGGGCTTACCCCAACCACCCTCTGGCTCTAATCACATGCTTATAAAACAAAACAAAAAAAACATTGGAATCCACGCGTCTGGCTCCCCTGCATGTAGATTAGGGGGCCAGACGCATTGATGGGGGGGTGACCCTGCGCCCTACTACTACTACTACTACTAATAATAAAAACAACAATAAAAATCATTATAATTGGGACAATAACAAATAGTATAAATAAATAAATAATATAATTTATAATAATAAAAACAACAAATAAATAAATGAATGCTCTTTATCCTGTTTCATATACAAAGCCTATTACATTCACATATTGACAAAAACATTGACATAGTGACACAAACTAAAGACATACTAGGTTATTTCTAGCAATCTTTGTTTGCCCAAGATCCCCACAGCTTTCTCCCAAGATTTACACATTTTTCGAATGGAATCTTGTACACAAACGTGTGAATCTTGGGTGAAGACATTGATAAATGCACCAAAATAAATTTCCCATTAACATGTAATGATAAATGAACAATCGATCACAGAAATGTCTTTTTTAAACAATCAAGAACAGATGGACTTAGTCGAATTGGATTTGCTTTACCATCAGCATGCATCCCTCTTTTTTTTTTTTTTTTATTAAAATTAAAGTGTATTTTTTTTTTTTTTTTTATTATTAAAATAATACATGAAATAAAAAAGAGTTAAAATAAAAATTCAGTGCAATGGATTCCTGAAAGATAAAATCATTAAAGGCAATCTTAAATAAACTGAAGTTTTTTTTTTTGGCGAGACAAAACGTGATCTCGTGACAGTTGATAGAAAGTTTACACACAAGTAGCGTGAGCGCGGCAAGCGCGGCATTCATTCAGTGGTAAGAAGTATAATGTGACTCGGCACTCCCAGCACAAGTTTGGGAATAGCTGCACTGCATTCTCAGCTCGATCACCAGGAGAGGGCATGTTTGCTAGACAATTCGACTTTATTTTATTTCCCAACCATCGTATAAACCCCAAGTATTCTTAAGAGTAAATCTTAGTATTTAATTTTTGCGCTTGTTAAATCTGTTCCTTGGCCTACCTCTCATCATCGCCGTGTTTGCGGTGGAAATTCGCATTTTTACAGTCGTGTTTTAATTAAACAAATAGACCTCGGTAATCAGATAAAGCATTCGCTCATCTGTTTCTTTGTACTGCTAATTTATTTCTGGAGATAAATAATACACAACTTTTATGCCTGACATTATTTTTTAAAAATTACGTAGTATTTTTTGCCTGCCTTGGTGACTTCATTTGCATATTTACAATTGTGGCAAATACTAGAGTTATTGTCTTTTAATGAAGTTCCCAACATAGATAGATGAGACTTGTCCCTGAGTTTTTATTTCAGATTAGAATATAAGCAGATGGTGTAAATGAGAATTCTGCCGCTAGATTTGTGTTGGAGAAGGCACGTCTGCCTTGTCTTCATTTTCTACAGGCAAAGACAAATGTGTAAGGTGCGATGATCTGCAGCAACCAATCAGAAATTAGCTTTCCGTTTTAATCATTTGCAAGGTGCAAAACAATGGCTGGGTATATCGATAGCAAGGAATTCGGTGTAAAAGTGGTTGTAAAGGTTTGTTTTTTATTTTCTAAATAGGTTCCTTTAAGCTAGTGCATTGTTGGTTCACTTACTTTTTCCTTCTTAATGTTTTTTTTCCCCTTTGTTTTCTTTTAGCTAGATTCAGGTACGATGGTGCAAACTTGCGGCGGCGTAGCTTAGCGTGTTTAGTCTACGCCGCCGTAAGTCAGCTAGGCAAGTACATGATTTACAATGTACTTGCCTGCTATCTTATGGCAGCGTAGCCTAAAGCGGGCGGGCGAAAGGGCGCCTAATTCAAATGTGTGTGTGGGGGGCGTGTTTTATGTCAATGAGGCTTGACCTCACGTTTTTTTACTTTCTTTCTTACTGCGCATGCGCCGGGCGCCTACATTTCCCAGTGTGCATTGCGGCTAAGTACGCCACACGGGCCTATTGATTTTGACGTGACCAGGGGCGGACTGACCATTGAGTCACTCGGGCACTGCCCGAGGGCCCCATGCCACTAGGGGGCCCCATCAGGGTTGCCAGGCTCAGTAAAACCAGGGACAGTATGTAAAAATCTGTGTTTTTGTTTAGATCTGTCCCTGATATGTCCGAAACTGACATGCTTTTAATGTGAATATCCCAAGATTTTAGCTGCACTGCCTCCTGGCGTGGTGGCCATCTGTAAGCCAGAGGGGCCCCATAATCTTCTATTGCCCGGGGACCCCATGAGTTGTCAGTCCGCCCCTGGACGTGACGTGGACGTAAACAACGTAAATTGCGATTCACGGACGACTTATGCAATGAAATCGAATTTCGACGCGGGAACGGCGGCCATACTTGACATTACTATTCCAACTAGGGCCTAGCTCTAACTTTACGTGGCCTATCTCTTACGCAAACAGCGTAAAAATACTGCGTCGGCCAGGCGTACGTTCGTGAATCGGCGTATCTCCTCATTTAAATATTCTACGCCGACCGCAATGGAAGCGCCACCTAGCGGCCATCCAAAATATTGCAATCTAAGATAGGACGGCGCAAGCCGTCGTATCTTAGATATGTTTAAGCGTATCTCTGTTTGAGCATACGCTTAAACATAAGTCGGTGTAGATTCTGAGTTAGGTCGACTTATCTACTGATAAGTCGGCCTAACTCTTACTGAATCTACCTAAATGTCTGAATTTCTCACTTCCTGTCTCTCCTTAGTAAGCTGTTCAGTAAGCTGTTCTGACTGACTTTCCACCGCTCAGATGATGGTGGAAAGCTTCCTGAGGAGAAACAGGAAGTGAGAAAATCAAACAAAGAAAGAAACATTTAGAAGGGAAATGGAAGGAAAAGTTAAGTGAACCAACAATGCACTAGCTTAACCACTTCCTGACGGCCGTACAACTTTATACGGCCGCAGTGTAGATCTTAATTGCCGGGTGGCCGTCTATATACTGCCTCCAGCCCCTGGGGGGGTGCATCACTGAGATGCCGATGCGTGTGCCTGGCGGCCGCAATGTCCGCCACGCAATCCGCGATCGGCAGTTACAGAGACAAGGACGTGGATCTGTGTGTGTAATCCACGTCCTGTCAGGGAGAGGAGACCGATGCTGTGTCCCTTGTACATAGGGACACAGATCGGTCACCTCCCCCAGTCACCCCCCTTCCCCCACAGTTAGAAACACTATGCAGGGTACACATTTAACCCCTTCCTCACCCCCTAGTGTTAACCCCAGTCACATTTATACAGTAATTAGTGCATATTTATAGCACTGATCGCAGTATAAATGTGAATGGTGCCAAAAATGTGTCAAAAGTGTGCGATGTGTGCGCCATAATGTCACAAACCCAATAAAAATCGCAGATCGCCGCCATTACTAGTAAAAAAAAATAATAATAAAAAATAATAATTCTGTCCCCTATTTTGCAGGCGCTATAACTTTTGCGCAAACCACTCGCTTATTGCGATTTTTTTTACCAAAAATATGTAGAAGAATACGTATCGGCCTAGACTGAGAATTTAATTTAAAATTTTTTTTTAATTGGGCTATTTATTATAGCAACAAGTAAAAAATATTGCATTTTTTTTCAAAATTGTCGCTCTTTTTTTGTTTATAGCGCAAAAAATAAAAACCACAGAGGTGATCAAATAACACCTCTGGGAAATTGCAAATATCTCAGAGACCGTGTAGGTCTCGGAGATATTGCAAGCACCTACAGGTAAGCCTTAATCTAGGCTTACCTGTAGGTGTAACTTGCCCCCGAGGGTTTACAACCACTTTAAAGCATGCTATCCCACATTTTTTTGCGGAAAATCCGACAAAATTGTCCGATGGAGCATACAAACTCACTGTATCACTCGGCCCCGCCCCTCGGCGCGCCGCGTCACTGGATGTGATTGACAGCAGCGCCAGCCAATGGCTGCGCTGCTCTCAATCCATCCACTCTAGCCAATCAGCATCGAGGCTGAGCGGCGAAGAGGATATCGGGATCGCGTGGGACTTTCGAGGGGTGAGGTAAGTATAATGGGGGCTGGGGGGGGGGGGGGCGGCAGCAGCAGATGTTTTTTCACTTTAATGCATAGAATGCATTAAGGTGAAAAAACATTTTCCTTTACAACTCCTTTAACTGAACAAAACTGACTCATTCAGTCTATTGTTGTGATTGACCCTGTCTGTACCATGTGATCACTGTGACCAACCACAGCTAACAACACAATTATATACAATGGATGGCATGAAAGGAAGCCATCCAATGTTTACAATTGACATTAGATCTGCTGTGATTGGTCACAGCGATCACATGATACTGACAGGGGGCTGGTCTAGTGATCAGTTATCGGCTGTGCCTGGTGGATGTCTTTTAGCCATGATAGAAAATTTGTATATGCTAAAGGTCACACTTTCTCTGACTACTAGGAGCATTGTGGCTATATCATGTCATTAGGGATTGCCAGGGGTATGCTGCCAAAGAGGCAATATTCGGTGGAGGGTGGCACTGAACCCACCCAGAGTGTCCACACCAAACATTTTGTCCTCACTGCAGCTCAGTAGCATTGCCTGGTATACACAAGGTTGTTGCTGGGAAGCTGTGCTGCCTGCACCACAACAACCAATATTGCTGTGTAGCCTAGCCGCCTGCATCCTGCAACCAATTACACCACATGGCCCAGCCGCTAGTGTCTTATCAACCATTGTCTCACCATTGACTCACAACCGCACAATAGGGGGTTCATTTACTAAAACGGGAGAGTGCAAAATCCATGCAGCTCTGCAAGGAAACCAATCAGCTTCTAGCTTCAGGTTGTTTAATCAACCAGTTGCCGACCACCTACCACATATTTACTGCGGCAGGTCAGCTCCATTGCGCATTTTCTGCTGCGAACCGAACCGGGGGTGTGAAGCCTCGTACACACGACTGAGAAACTCGACGGGCGAAACACATCGTACACACGACCGGTTTCCTCGGCAAAAAAAAAAAAAAAAAGCAAGTTTCTTGCTGGTTTTTGCCGAGAAACTCGGTCGTGTGTACGAGGCCTGAGGCTCATCCCTAATTTACATATACTTTAATAGAAAGATAATAGTTCCAATTTAATTAACACATAAATGCTATAAAGGAAAATAGTAGGAAATGTACACACTGAGTCTGATACTTCCAGTGAGTGGATTCTGGAGGTCCTGTTTGCCTCCATACTGTCTGCTTGTTACCAAGGCACTGCCGGCAGGTTAATCTATAGAAATGAGATGTGACAGGATCAGCTGTTATTCATCATCAAAGATCATCACTGTGAGCGACACCTAACACTTTTACAACCTAACCTCCTCCCAGGAACCATATTTAAGAGGCTTACTGCAAAGCAAATTCTTTTTAAATGTATACACTATATTGTCAAAAGTATTGGGACGTCTGCCTTTACACGCACATGAACTTTAATGGCATCCCAGTCTTAGTCCGTAGGGTTCAATATTGAGTTGGCCCACCCTTTGCAGCTATAACAGCTTCAACTCTTCTGGGAAGGCCGTCCACAAGGTTTAGGAGTGTCTATGGGAATGTTTGACCATTCTTCCAGAAGCACATTTGTGAGGTCAGGCACTGATGTTGGACGAGTCGGCCTGGCTCGTAATCTCCCCTCTAATTCACCCAAAGGTGTTCTATCGGGTTGAGGTCAGGACTCTGTGCAAGCCATTCAAGTTCCTCCACCCCAAACTTGCTGAACCATGTCTTTATGGACCTTGCTTTGTGCACTGGTGTGCAGTCATGTTGGAACAGAAAGGGGCCATCCCCAAACTGTTCCCACAAAGTTGGGAGCATGAAATTATCCAAAATGTCTTGGTATGTCAACGCCTTAAGAGTTCCCTTCTCTGGACCAAGACCAAGCCCAACCCCTGAAAAACAACCCCAACCCCTTTAGGCTGGGGGGGGGGGCACAGAGCAAAGCAGCACCCATGTTGAGGGCATGTGGCCTGGTATGGTTCAGGAAGGGGGGTGCTCGCTCATCCTCTCTCTTTCCTGACCTGACGGACTGCACGCTCGGATAAGGGTCTGGATGGATTTTGGGGGGAACCCCATGTCATTTAACAAAAAAAAACTGGGCCTGTTGGACCGGGGGGGGGGGGGGAGGGGGGCTTGCACGCTGTTTTTTTTTCCTCTCAATTTTCTTTTAGACTGCAATTATTTTATATTCAGCTGTCAGCAAGGAAGACCGCAGTCTGCCTAGGTACTAAGTAATCAGCAGGTGTCGGCGGACATTGAGTCCTGGGTACCCACCACTGCGCTCCCACTGTGTGTGATCACAGGGAGCGGGTCGCCGCCTGTGCACGTGCAGAACTGGAAGTGTCTACTAGGTACATGATCCGACACAGAGAGGCTGCCCTGCCACGGTATATATCTACGGTGGGTGGTCCACAAGTGGTTAATTGAACAAGCTGACGTTAGAGGCTGATTGGTTACTATGCACAGCTGCACCAGATTTGGTAAATCTCCCCAATACTGCCTATTGTTCTAAAATGATGCTGACACTGCAGCTTTCCTCCATTGGGTGGGGCTAATGGACACAATGCATTCACGCATGCTTTGGCCGTAGGTCGGACCGAAAGGAGTCTTTCTTGATCAGATACATGTAAACGCAATACTTCTGTGCGTGGCTTTTTATAAATGTTAGTGTGCAATTTTCTAAATGTGAAGTTTTTTAACTATATTACACTATGAGAGTTCTCTTGCTTTTTTATATGATTATTGAAAGCCGTGTTTGAGTGCCTTTCCATGATGATTGCTGATTGGCGTAACATTCATCTGGACTATTAGCTCTTCATGCGCTTTGACCATTATTAATCTGATGGTCACATTATTCTGGTAAGAGCGTCTTGTGTGCACAGAGGTGAAGTTGGTTGTTGGGTGCTCATCTCACTTGTGGTGGCTCCTAGAACGTGGAACATTGATACTTACCTTTCTTTGAACACTATTTTCACTAGGAATGGAAGACTATTGTCTTTCTAGTGTATTTTCGTATTTTCATTTGTGTGTTTTGTAAATTCGTTTCTTTGTCTGTTCGTAAATTTGTGTACTTGTATCGTTCTTTCGAATGGGCACTGGGCAGTGTAGTTAGTGAGTGATGTATCGTGTACAGGAAAAATAAATCTCGCGCCAAATGAATTACACTAAATTATATACTTGATAAATCAAGTGACTAACTGAGTGAAGCTGCTCCCAAATAAAATCAGGTGACTAACTTGCATATATTGTGTAGTGAGGTGAGGGGCGCTATATCAAAATAGTGGATGCGTGTCACAATGTGCGTTTGAGTAGTACACAGTGTAACTGTGTGCCCAAATCTATGTGAAAAACCAAACAGATTATAGTTTAAACTCTATAAGTACAATAGTGCCAAATGCTGTGGAAAAAAAAAAAAAAAATAAAAAAAAAAAAAAAAAAAAAAAAAAAAAAAAAATAAATAAAAAAAAATAAATAAATTAAAATTAAATTAAAAGAATGTCCAGCAAATAAATAGTTAAGTGCAAAATGGATCCAGTGTTGTATCAAGTCCAGGTGCAAAATGCAAATAATCCAATCCCAAATCGCAGGGAAAAGTGCAAATGCTAAAGTGCTTGTGAATCATCAAAATAGCCAAAGTGCGAGAAAGAAGTGATCCGCCTTCACCTATAGGTCACCAGAATAATAATGGATGGCTCCTTACCACACGGTGTTGACCAGATTACTTAAAATATGGTCAATCAGGCTTGTTTTAAATGAGGATCAGCAGGGTCTCATTGGATTCCAATGTCAGCGATTGCAGCAAATGGTGTACCAAGAAAGGAGAAGAGATACCACCATAGTGTAAAACCATTTAATATCCAAAAGTTAAAATTACAATGCCAAATGGCCTCTTACTGTTGCTGGTGCCCGTTCCCGGCACTGAGGCTGTAGGTGGTGGGGATAGTAAGACAAGATAAGAGATGGCCGCGTCCTGGTCCACTAGCGTGCGTTCCACCGCTAGTTGTCCATCAACCAGTGAGACCGGAAGTGCGTGGCTATGCGTGCGCGCTTGGATACCGCCTCGACGTCACGTTTCAGTTAAACCGTCTTCAGGAAGCGTATTCCGGAATACGCTTCCTGAAGACGGTTTAACTGAAACGTGGCGTCGAGGCGGTATCCAAGCGCGCACGCATAGCCACGCACTTCCGGTCTCACTGGTTGATGGACAACTAGCGGTGGAACGCACGCTAGTGGACCAGGACGCGGCCATCTCTTATCTTGTCTTACTATCCCCACCACCTACAGCCTCAGTGCCGGGAACGGGCACCAGCAACAGTAAGAGGCCATTTGGCATTGTAATTTTAACTTTTGGATATTAAATGGTTTTACACTATGGTGGTATCTCTTCTCCTTTCTTGGTACACCATTTGCTGCAATCGCTGACATTGGAATCCAATGAGACCCTGCTGATCCTCATTTAAAACAAGCCTGATTGACCATATTTTAAGTAATCTGGTCAACACCGTGTGGTAAGGAGCCATCCATTATTATTCTGGTGACCTATAGGTGAAGGCGGATCACTTCTTTCTCGCACTTTGGCTATTTTGATGATTCACAAGCACTTTAGCATTTGCACTTTTCCCTGCGATTTGGGATTGGATTATTTGCATTTTGCACCTGGACTTGATACAACACTGGATCCATTTTGCACTTAACTATTTATTTGCTGGACATTCTTTTAATTTAATTTTAATTTTTTTTTTTTTTTTTTTTTTTTTTTTTTTTATTTATTTTCCACAGCATTTGGCACTATTGTACTTATAGAGTTTAAACTATAATCTGTTTGGTTTTTCACATAGATTTGGGCACACAGTTACACTGTGTACTACTCAAACGCACATTGTGACACGCATCCACTATTTTGATATAGCGCCCCTCACCTCACTACACAAAGAGTGATGTATCGTACTTAATATCTTAGCCAATCAGCTTATCTATTTTGTGCTGAGTCACATTGTACAGTGTAAAGCCTTGTACACACGATCGGACTTCAAACAAACTTTTCCGTGGATTTTTGTCTGAAGGGAGTTGGCCAGACTTTTGAAACCGAAAAAGTTTGTCCGATAGAGCGTACACACGGTCGGATTTTTTGGAAAACGCTCATTTTGATGTTTGTTGGCAAAAAGACCGTGTGTACGGGGCTTAAAGTGGAGGTTCCATCAAAAAAACTATTTTGCTTTAAACTGTGGCTTACGACTAAAAAATAATTATTATTTTTTTAATCATCTGGAAATGCCTGTTGCTATGCGTTCCCACGAAATCTGCCTTTGAAACCACCTAGGATTCTGACATCATCTCCCTCTAATGCTCCTGGGAAATGTGTGTCATCATTTCCCAGGATGCAGTGCGCTACCCAATTATCACTCCCCATCCAAGACTTCCAGGAAGTAAGTGCCTGTAGGCTTCACAATGCCCACAAGCAAAATGACAACGGTGTAGATATAGTTTTATAAACTATCTTTTTTGAATATCTATGCGGATTGTAAAATAGTAAGTGACCATATTATAAAAACGCAGGATGAAAGGACATACATTTAAAAAATGCTAATTGTGGTTGGAACTCCGCTTTAAGTATTTACGAAAGTACAAAATTACGAATCCATTAAACGAAAATTATTATCTAACAAAATTACAAATTTCGAATCAACGAAAATAAATTAGACAGAATTCCGAATCATTCAGTACAAACGAAAATAATACTGTTACGAAAATACGAACGGGTAAGAATAGGAAAACTTGCGTCTTACGAAATACGAATGGGTCCGAATAGGAAAACTTGCGTCTTACGAAATTACGAATCTTTACGAATCTACGGAACGAGACGAAACGGAAACAAAAAATACGAAAATTTTTGTTGTGCACATGTCTAGTAGTGTATATGGACATTTTAATGGACACTTTCTATTGTTATTGTTTTTTTTTTCTATTTTTGTTTTCTTACTACTTGACAATTGATGGTGATGTTAATTATGGAATGCACCTTTTAATTGTTATATAGCACTGCATTTTTAAGATAAAACAGCAAAGCAGAGTAAAGGTCCACTTAGGCCGCATTCCCACCTGAGCATAGCGTTTTCAGGCAGAAAGTCGCACTTTTACTGTGATTTTGCTGCGATTTTTGCGGCGTTTTTTATCTCGTTTTTACCACGTTTTTGCTGCGATTTTCTACAGGTCAAAAGGTCACCAATGTAAAAAGCAGAAAAACGCCCAAATCTGCCTAAAAAAAAGTTCCAGAACTTGTTTGAGCTTCAGGCGTTTTGGAGCTTCTGGCTTCAGGCGTTTTGGAGCATCTGGCTTCAGGCGTTTTGGGAACCATCTACATAGAGAATAATAGATTTTTTTCCCCTCCAGCATTTTGTAGCTTCAGGCTTCAAGCTACAAAATGCTCAGGTGTGAATGGGGTCTCAAAGTTTGGATCGACGAGAAGACTCTTTCAGGTTTTTCTTGCCTTCCATGTCCCTTTTGGGGAGATCTCCCTTGACTTCCTATCAGGACAAGAAGTGGTGGGAAATCTCTCCAAAAGGGACACAATCAAAAACACATGTTTAGCACAATGGAGATGACTTATGGCCCTTCCACTTGTTGGTGTAATGGCCTTAGAACATGAAAACGACTGTGCTGAGTTGTAGTGTGTAGTGTGAAACAGACCCTAGGACTGTGGACAATGTTTTATTGATGTATGTGTCTTTCTGCTGTGGGGGTCACCAGTTCAGAAAGTGAGGGATTTTGCTATATGGGGTCAAAGACAGAAATAAAAACCTGACAAAAATTTTAACTCATTCCCATTTTATCCAAAAGTAAAAAAAAAAAATGGTGGGAGTTCAAAGACTTCAAAGCTTCAATGAAAAGTTTAGGCATTTTTATTCAATATCTACCCCAATATCAATCACTGATTGCTTGAAAGTGCAACACAATTAAACAGAGAGAAGCAGATTGCTGTAGACTGTAAATTACGTTTTTTTTTTACTTTATATTGAAAGCTGATGGAAAGCTTCCAAAGCTGCCAACAATATTGCCAAATGGACAGGCAGCATTTCACCATGCCAAAAAATGAAAGCCATCTGAATGAGAGAAAAAAAAACGAGGTTATGAGATCCGTCTGGTGACAAAGTCATGAGACACCCTGGTCATTAAGGAGTTAAATGTGGTGGCCAGGCCAAGATATGCTGCTTGGAGTTGTAGATAGAGCCGAGTGCTGACTCAAACCCACAAAAGAGGACCTGTCACTCCATTTAATGCTGATTTTCTGTGGGGTCAGATGTAGAAAATGTTAATTCTTCCTAAAGAACTTGTTTTTTACAAATATATTTTGGATCAGTTTAACATTCATACGGTACACTGGAGCTAAAAGAACAGTACAGCTGTTGAACTGCATTTGCAGAGGCATGTTACAGGAGCATTGGGATGTGATTCTCTAAACAGCACCACATCTTCTGATCCCTGTTCATTAGTAGTGTTGCTCAAACACATTTACAGTATGTTTGATCCATTCGTAGTAGGAATGAGCTTGGATTTGCAGAACCCGGAGGGCAGCTGTCAGTGCCAAGTAAATGAGCTGTGATTGGGGGATTCCCCATCCTGCAGCTTTGTATATACAAAAGAAGCGGGGATCCTTGTGACATCATTGATCTAATATGGCCACATTAGGTCAATGATATTGGCCTACTATGGCGGCCATATTAGGTCAATGATGTGACATCATGGGCATCTATGCCAATTTGTGTAGGAGAAGCTGTAGGGCAGGGAATCCCCCAACTGCAGCTCATTGGTATGGAACTGAAAGCTGCCTTTTGGCTTCAGCCGAACATAGGTCCAGACTGAACCTGGAGCCAAACCCAGGCTCATCATTAGTCTGCAGTTTAGCTGAACAGGTTGAAAATCGGCAAAAGCCCTCAAACAGAATCTGAACATCATTAAATTCAATTGTGACGGGATTCATGTGGATTATTTTCCACTCACTACTGCCAATAAATGGTAGATTCCCAGCTTTGGCAATACAAGGTTTGGTCAATGATGTCACCTGGGATTCCTGGTGGTAAGAATAAATTATCACAGCTGTGAATCTGTCATGTTGTGTACTGATGGGAAGGAAGGTGGGGGTGATGGGTCATCGTGATCGAAGTAGATGACCTCACGGGTCCTTGATTGATGGATATATCACAGGATTCCATGGCTGACTCAGAACTTCTAGGGGACGTTAAACGTTATTGTAAAAAACGGTAAAGTATGTGTTTGTGTTTTTTTTCAATAAACAAGATTAATTCAGTGCTGTTGTTTAACTCCTTGTAGGATAAGGTAAGGGGTACTTATGTACCCCTGTTCTCATTCCACTTGGAGGGCATGGATATCAGGTTGCCCCTTTTTTTTATAAAGGGGACTTTCAGATCTCACCATCAGCCCCTTCTATTTTATTATTACCCTCACCTCACTTTGGGGCACACAGAGGCCTTTAACTTTGGGAAATGGTGCTGTGCAAGTACGTTTTTCATCGAGGAAACTGTCGAGGAACTCAACGAGGAAAAAAGAGAACAAGTTCTCTTTTTCCTCGACGGGAGTCTCAATTTCCTCGTCGTGTTCCTCGTCGGGCTGGTTTTCGACGAGAAACTCAAGCATGTGTATGCTAAGAAACCCTCGCATGCTCAGAATAAAGTATGAGACGGGAGTAAAAGTAGCATTTGTAATGGAGATAACACATTTTTCACGCTGTAACAGACTGAAAAGTGCAAATCGTCTCTTACCAAACTTTTACTTAACACGCAGTAACATGAGATTAGCAAAGGCAGCCCCAAGGGTTGTGCCAGTGGAATCGAACTTCCCCTGCCATTGTATGTGTTGTATGTCACCGTGTTTGAGAACGAGGAGATTTTGTCTTGACAGTGTGTACGCAAAGCAAGCTTGTCGAGTTCCTCGACAAGCCTAACAAGCAACTCGTCGAGGAAAACGATGTGTCTTTTCCGACGAGTTCCTCGGTCGTGTGTACAAGGCCTCAGCCAGCTAATTCACAATTAGACAGTAGAGCTGCAGACGCAAATTGATTAAAAAAGGAAAGCACCCCCTCTACTCTGCTTACTTGGGTACGTCGAACCCAGCGATTTATCCTTACCTTCTTGATGAACATACATTTTTCCATGGATTTTATTGTGTCTACTTGAGGCCTGAAGAGTTATACTAAATTCTTGGACATCACCATTGTCTCCAAATCTTTGATGTTTATCGAGAAATTGGATACCATAGTTCAGTTCTTTGGCTCTACTAAACATTTCTTCGACAGGTGGAAACTTTTCATGGAACATACTTTATCAGCTTCTGAAATTTCACTTTAAATGACACCAAACCCTAACCTTTCCAACTCTTTGGGCAGATTGAAACTCAAGTTAATAAACATCCCCTATAATCTTCCTGTTCTTCCTAGGAGCTAAGACACAGGATTTTCTACCCGAATATTTTTAGTTTATTATCAGTTTCTTTTATTTTTATTATGTGGAAGCATACTCTTGGTAAGCTGTAAGCTGTTTTTAATCCTAACCTACATGTAGCAATAACAACTTTATATTTGGATACTGGACATGCCGGCTATATTTCTCCTTTACTCTAAAATAATAACTCTAATTTTGAGAGACATTTCCAACCACACTGAGGCCTCGTACACACGATCGAGGAACTCGTCGTAAATGAAACATCGTTTTCCTCGACGAGTTCCTTGTTAGGCTTGTCGAGAAACTTGACAAGCTTTCTTTGCGTACACACTGTCAAGACAAAATCTTGTCGTTCTCAAACGCGGTGATGTAAAACACGTACGACGGCACTATAAAGGGGAAGTTTGATTCCACTGGCTCCACCCTTCTGAGCATGTGCGGGTTTCTAAGCATACACACGAACGTGTTTCTCGACGAAAACCAGCCCGACGAGGAACACGGCGAGGAAAAAGAGAACTCTGTTTTTGTCATCGAGTTCCTCGACAGTTTTCTCGATGAAAAACATACACACGACCGTTTTGCTCGGCAAAAAAGCTCTGCCACTAAGTTTCTTGATGGATTCTGTCGAGGAAGACGGTCGTGTGTACGAGGCCTTAGACCAAGAAAAGTTGTAATGTCTTTATTGATTACAATTAATGTTTTCACTTTGTCAGCATTAACCTTGATTACTGAACTTTAGCTTGTAGGTTAATTATATATACTCAATACTGATGTATCTTCAATGGTTATATTATTTATACTGATATTGTGATCAGGCAGCGCCAACATTTTTGTTGTTCTTTTTTTGTATTATTTTTCTGTATTTTTTTTATTGTTTTCATTTGTTTTTATTCAAAGTTTTTTAAGAAACATAAATATACTCCACATTACATTTCCATAAAAAAAAAGGATCACATTTAAAATACAACAACATTACATATACATATACATTACATATACATAAATAACAGAAATAACAACAATAACAACATTAACATCCTGGGTCTATCCTACACCTCCTGATCTTTCATCTCTTTTTCCTTTTCCTTTTACCCTCTGACCCCTCTGTATTTTTTTTAAATAAATATAAACATTTTGAAAATAAAATAAAATAAGGAAACTGCATTTGCCCACTAGATGGCACAAAGGATTACAGGAAATGCTGATGGTACTTAGCGCCATCTAGTCACCAAATACAGTATTTTTAATTTTAGAAACAGAAATAAATTCGACCAGCACTGGAAATGATAGAAATTCCCGATGACACGTAGCATATGACAGATGCCAAATTTGTTATTTTAAGTTTTAAATAAATGAAAAACATTCAACCAGCACAGGAAATAGCCTAATAACATTTGTTTTTGTTCCGTTTGCACAAAATGAATGTACTTGGGCAAATTGCCATGCAATTTTTTCTTTATAAATAGAGCCCTTTGATTCCTCATATAAGTGGATATGGATACATGAAATAAAGCTCAGATCTCATCCCTTGCGAAAGTCACACAGTCTCTGGTCAGCATTCATTTAAAAAAAAAAAAGAAAACAACACTGCCAAGCAAACAAGTGCATGTCATGTGTATTTGCACAGAGAGTAATTAGATTACAGTTACATCCTGATAGCAAGCAGAGAGCTGTAATATCAGCCTAACATTTTCAACTCCATCCTGCCGATACATTCACATTATAAATTGAAACTGATCTGTCTTGTTCAAAGCAAAGCTCGTTGATTAGAGTTGTTTTATCTGTGTATTTAAAAAGCAATGCACTTCTTAAAACCCATTATGAATAGTTAATATTGAGCTTTGCCTGGAAACAATTCCCACTAGTGGATCCCTAGCACGCTGGTAATATTCAGTGCGAGCGAGTTTGATGCCTCTTATTGCCCTGCAGAGCTTGGATACAGATGATGTCGAATGTCCTCTACTGAGACTCAGCTTCAGCGCCGTGTCTCCTCTGTCTCTTGCCCTCCAGCAGCTGCACCCTGGAACATACAGGAAGTGTTTTACAAATCTCAGAATTAATAAATAGAGAATATTTAGTAGTCTCTTTTATCATTTAATTAGATACAAGAATCACTTTGTGGGGAAAGGAAAAAAAAAAAAAAACTTTTTTCTTTCCCCATCACAGCTCTAAAGAAAAAGAAATCACTTTAGATGGAATACATTTTGCTGCAAAGAAATTCACAATAAAAGCCGAGATGATTAGGAATTTGATACAGTGGGCAAAGTGCGGTTACCCACAGGGCCCACAGTCTTAAAATGCAAAATCGTCCTTTTTAAAAACTTTTTCCTAACATTTCAAACTTGCTGTGTGTATTTTTCATGTTCTCAGTAATATTTTAGAACTCTCCTTTTTCCTTGTCTTTTTACTATCTTTGCGTCATCCTTCTGATCCTAACAACTTTTTACCGATATCACTGGTTACTACAGGTGGTTTGCACATGTGTGGAACCACTATCTCTTAGCACACCATAAGACGTCATTTGTGACAAAACATATAGGACGGTGCTACGTGCTGACGTCATCCCTATCGATCCCGGGTTTGAGTCGTGTGCCGGCAAGTCATTGTCATTGTATATTTCTGTAATTTTATCTACATACGTATGCAAGTGTAATTTTACCTTTAAATAAATCAACCTAAAGATTTTATACTGTCAAAGTGGGCCAGATCCACATAGATCGGCACCGGCGCAGCGTATCTAAGATACGCTACGCCGCCGTAATTTACTTGGCTTTGTTTCAAATCCACAACGAATTTGCGCCGTAAGTCACGGCAGCGTAGTGTATCTCTGGCGGCGGAATTCAAATCGGCGATTAGGGGGCGTGATTCATTTAAATGAAGCGCGTCCCCGCACCGAATGAACTGCGCATGCTCCGTTTCTAAATTTACTTGCCGTGCATTGCGCGAAATGACGTCGCAAGGACGTCACTTTTTAAACTTAGACGTGACTTACGTCCATCCCAATTCACAGACGACTTATGCAAAAAAAAGAAAAAATTCAAATTTCGGCGCGGGATCGATGGCCATACTTAACATGGCAAATCTAACTATACGCCGCAAAAAAGCAGCTTTAACTATACGCCGGAAAAAGACGACTAGAGACGACGTAAGAGAATGCGACGGCCACGCGTACGTTCGTGGATCGTCAGAAATAGCTAATTTGCATACCCGACGCGGAAAACAACGCAAACTCCACCCAGCGGACGCCGAAGTATTGCATCTACGATCCAAAGGCGTACAAAGCCGTACGCCTGTCGGATCAAACCCAGATGCCGTTGTATCTTGGTTTGAGGATTCAAACTAAAGATACAACGCGGGAAATTTGAAAGTACGCCAGCGTATCAGTAGATACGCCAGCGTACTCTCACTGTGGATCTGGCCCAAAGTGTTTTTTCTTTCTATATTCCTGTCCACGGCTCATGTGGAGCCATGCTGGGAAGAGAACCGGTGGTGCATTCCCTATAGGAGCAGATCAATATTAACATCTGAAGGACCCCTTTGGTGACTCTGATCATTGCTTATGTGACCTTTCTAGAAACAGATGGTCCATAATATTCGGTAAACGCTCCCTATATTAGAGGTGGAGGTTTCACACTACAGAGGCTGATTGCTGTTGGTGTTGTTCACTCACTTTACTCATTCACGTGGATCACTGATTTATGTTTTATAATGTTTTATATGATTTGGGCGCAGCTATGATTTTGTTTATATAGTATGTACTATGTTTATTTCACATGGTTGAGTTGCTGCTCAGTGTGAGGTTTTACACAACTGTTATGGTTCAACATTTTTGGCATTAGTGCGGTTTCTGTACATTTACAAAATGAATCGCTGTAACTTGACTGTAATCGCTAGTCAGATTAGGGCTTGTTAAAGCCCAACTTTGGGCAAATAAAAAATGATCTCTTGCGATGGGGCTGTGCACTTACTGCAAGGGTTAATTGCCTATTTATATCTAGTGGAATAATAAAAGGAAATATATTTACATGTTTCTCTGCTCCTCCCTGCAGCTAGACTGATCCCTTCAAATTCTGCACTCCTGCACTCTAGCAGTCTATGCTCCTGTCGTGATCAAGACCAAAGTGAAATCTATAGCTCTGCTTTGGATGTGAGAACGTGAGGACAGTCCACCGCCAGATCAAGGGGGAGTGCTGTCCAGGGATGGACTGGCCATTGGGACTACAGGGAGTTTCCCGGTGGGCTGATGGCTCAGTGGGCTGGCTTCAGTGACAGCGGGCTGGGAGTTTCTCACTTCTGCCTAATGTTGTGCCATAAGGGGGGGCACCAAACTGATTCTTTGCCCTGGGTGAAATAATGTCTAGCTTACCCACTGGTACTGCCTATAAGAGTACTAGTACCAGCCATTCTACTCTAATAAAGTAAAACGGCTAGTGAAGGGGGAGAGGGGGCTTGGGTGGCCGGGGGGGGGGGTGCAGGAGTTGTCCGGCCGCTGTGGGAGAGACCTGTCAATGTGGGCCAGTCTGGATGAAGTCCAGAGCCAAATTTTTGTCCCAGTCCAGCCCTGGTGCTGTCTACTGGGGCAGTGGAGGATCAGGTAAGTAAAACCATTTCTCCTGTCCCCCAGACTAAACAATCTATTAATGCGATTCTGCTCCGATTGTCACCCAACATGATCAAGCAGTAATTGAGGCAAAATTGTGAGTGGGTCCTCTTGTTCCCACTATATGAACGTGTGAATTGGGCCTTACAGTGCAGGGCAAGCCCCAATGCAAAGGTTCTTTTTTTTCTTGCTGGAGTTGGGCATTAAATCTCACAGGAGACACAGTTCATATAACGCTTGTCACCATTAAAATCTCTCCTGCGGAAATAAACTGTAATATTTGTTTCTGTTAATTCTGGCTGTAGCTACACCCCAGGCAGAAGACCAAGTTATGGGTGCTCCTATGAGGGTGGTACAGACAGCACTGAAGCCATAACCCCCTCCTTATTTTGCATAGCCATAACACAATCATTATTCTGCATAGCAATAGCCCCCTCTTTTGTATGTGTATCACCCTCTACCTAGGTAGGTGCTAGAGTAGGTGTCTTTTTGATAAGTGTAGGTAAATTTAGGCAGAACTAGCTGGAAGTTAGGCCTGTTTGTTTTGGTTTGAGTGGGCTGGGAGTGGCTCAGAGTAGCAGCTATGACTCACAGACAGAATCGCCTTACTGTTACCTACCTCTTTCTTCTAGAGGCTTCTGGAAGAGGAGAAGGGGAAGAGAGGTGGAGCTGTATGGGGTGTCTCAGTGAGCCCTGACCATTCCCCAACTAGGATTGGCAGGGGGCAGGCCTTTTTGAAATACTTAGGGTCAGCCCAGCTGGGGAGGAGGACTCGGGTGGAAGAACTGAGGATGGAGTACTAGACTGTCGAGGCCTTTAAAGTGGAGGTTCACCCAAAAAAATCAATTTTTAGCATTAGATTGAGGCTAATTACGGGAAGCAGAATCGGGTGTTTTTTTAAAAATCAATGTAGTACTTACCATTTTAGAGATAGATGTTCTCTGTGGCTTCCGGGTATGGGCTGTGGGACTGGGCGTTCCTATTTGATTGACAGCCTTCCGACCGTCGCATACTGCGCGTCACGAGTTTCCGAAAGTAGCCGAACGTCGGTGCGCAGGCGCCGTATAGAGCCACACCGACGTTCGGCAACACGTGACGCGCTGTATGCGACCGTCGGAAGTCTGTCAATCAAATAGGACTGCCCAGTCCCGAAAACCGTACCCGGAAGCAGCGGAGAACATCT
The DNA here is from genome assembly GCF_905171775.1 of Rana temporaria. Taxonomy (NCBI): domain Eukaryota; kingdom Metazoa; phylum Chordata; class Amphibia; order Anura; family Ranidae; genus Rana; species Rana temporaria. The sequence goes on from NC_053501.1 coordinate 21,754,871, forward strand.
ATCTCTAAAACGGTAAGTACTGCATTGATTTTAAAAAAAACACCCGATTCTGCTTTCTGTAATTAGCCTCAATCTAATGTTAAATATTTTTTTCGGGTGAACCCCCGCTTTAAGGGAGATCCCCAGTCTGGGGTGGGGGAGGAGGGTGGTCTTGGGCCTGGAACTTGGGTGCAGGATGAAACCCTTCAAGAAAGCTTAAAGGATCCAAACAAGAGGCACAGGAGGAGTCAAAGAGGACAGCAGGAGCTAGTACTGCCAGGCAAGTCTTCAGGAGGGAACCACCGGTTACAGCCAGGAGGGCTGGTGAGTGACATGTGCTATCGGGAGTGCTGGAGAGGACTCAGAGGAAACAGTTGGAGATGGGTGTGGAGCCAGTAGTGAAGATTGCAATGTCATGGGTAGTGCAGTCGGGCAGCTGCAGCCAAGAGGGCTGGCAGGGCCTGAAGAGGACTGACTGGGAGCAGTAGTCCACCATAGGACAGCTAGCACTTAGGAGATTCTCCATATATTCTGCTACACTATATGGGCCCGCGGTCCCTGCCTGCAAAGGGCAAATTCCTAAGACTTGGCTGAGCCAGTGTCAGGTCTAACCATGTGCTAGCTGCTTCTAGAGAGAGAGAGCAAGAGTTTTGCAGGAGGTGTCTGGAGAAGTGTACAAAGAGTGTACAAAGTTGTCCCTAGCAATTTTGCTATTATTCTACTAGGCATCCCATATTTCCCCCTTCCAAGTTAAATTCCCTCAATAAAAGAACAAAACAAAGCCAACAGCAACCTGTTTTACTTTTACCGGACCTTTTAAATTAGTATATAAAGATCGGAGCAATGTTCCCCAAATCAAAACTCCAAAAATGGGGGGTTACGGGGCAGTTGGACTATCACGGTACAGATAAACAGATAAAGTAAGGTATACATGCATATATGTAAAAAGAATAGCTCAATTTTATTAATATAAAATCAATAAAAGACAATACATTCATATGTAATTAAAAACATTTGGTGGCAGACCACACATATCACCAATAGACAAATCCCCAGGTGGGGGAAAAATCCCAAGTGGGGGCATCTCGACTATTTTTGCGGTGTGAAGCGCTTCGTCAGGAGATTGTCTGCAAATGATTGATAATTTAATCAGAGAACTATACAATGAAAAAATTCAGAGGTACAATCTCATACATAAAAACAAGAAACAATGTATGATGGGGGGAAAAATTTGATCAAAGCTGCTTACCTAAACCCCCTAATAGACCCGGGACACTGATGGTACCACAAATGAGGGGTCCCCAGTGGCGCACAAGGGGGGGGGGGCCTTTTCAATTGTTTGAATTCATTAGGCCCCCCTACTCCTACATGCATGCTGAGGCTTGTAGTTCTGTTGCCACAAATGAGGGGTCCCAGCGGCGCACAAGGGGGGGACCTTTTCAATTGTTTGAATTCATTAGGCCCCCTAATCCTACATGCATGCTGAGGCTTGTAGTTCTGTTGCCGCTTGCCTACCGTGAGCGTAAGCAGAAGTTTAGTATAAAGAGATGAATTTAGCTGTCAACTTTTCATTGACTTACTTCTCCATTGTACTTCCCTGCAGTATATGTTGGAACTTTATGAACAAAGCATAATAATAACAATAATTAAAAAAATGGGAAAAAAATAATAAATAAAAGGGAAAAAAACGCATTTAGTGGTGGAATATCAAGTCTGTAATTATTAAAGAGGGTCCTTAAAATGTAGGAACAGTGTCGTTAAAATATAGGTTTTGCCAGTTACTCCCTTTGTGCTACAATATAATAGTTCATCACTTAGCTTTCAAAATCTCCCCAGGTTCTTTCAAATAACATTTAACGCTATCGGCAATTACCAGAGACTCACTTTCCCTTCAGGACCAGCGCCGCAATCAGTACTTTGTGTTGTTCTATTTAAAGATATTGAAAGCTAAATAATATATATTTAAGCTAGTGTATCTACTATTCAGGATCAGTGTTTTTCAACTGCAGTCCTGAGAGATTGTACAAAGTGTAGGTTTTCAGGAAATTCCTGATGGGTAGGTTAGTAGCTTAGTCATAAGGTAAACCTCTAGATGATCTGGTTGTATTTCAAGAGGTTCTCCAGTATAAGTAGACCTGGCAGTAAAATGGCAGGTCTGCGTATAATGTCAGGACCCCCTCTCTCTGTAAAAGTCACTAGCTCTTTGGGACATATTTATGAAACAATATTCATAGCTGTTCGTCCATTGAAACTGCATGTAAATCTATTCTGCAGCAAAATGTAATTTTCTTTGCTGATTGAAAGGTACCGGTATTCTTTAAAACAAAGCAGCAGGAATAGAGAAAATATCACATTATGACCATTAGATGGAGCTGAGGAGCATACTTTTTTTCTATGATACTCAGCACCCCTTAGTGGCCATAACACAGCATTTTTTATTAAATAATTTTCAATATTTAAAATATATAGCATTCAATCTGTAGAGAATATAGCCTGAGAAAAATGTTTGCCCCATTCACACAGAACAAATTTACATGCAGTTTCAATGGAAGAACCGCTTTGCCATTTTTTTTTTTTCATTACACACCCATGTATGTGCAATAGATACCTGTAAGGGTCCTTTCACACGGAGCGGACCGTTTTTGTGTCCTCTCCGTGTGTCCGCAAAAGCTCAGCGGGGATCCTCCGTAATCTCCGCTAAGCTGTCGGCTGATAGGGCGGTCCCCGCACACAGTGCAGAGACCGCCCTGTCTCTCCTCCGCTCTCCCCTATGGGGAATCGGATGAAGACAGACCATCTGTCCGTCTGCATCCGATCCGTTCCGCCGGACGGAAGAAAAATAGGGTTTTCTTCTGTCCGAAAAACCGGATCCTGACGGACGCGGATGGTTGCGGATGTTAGCGGATGCTCCATCCGCTAATGGACACGATCCCATAGGGATCCATTACAAGTCCGTAAACGGACTTGTAATAAACGACGAACGGTCCACTAATGTGAAAGGAGCCTAAAGAAAAATACTTACTTGTGGCTGTAAGGGGAGTTTGACGTAACACACCTTCAGGCGAGATCCTAGGAAATATAGAGCAGCCCAAAACTCATGAGAAGGTTCTCTTGAAATAGACTGATTGGGGGAGATTTACTAAAACTGGTGCACTCAGAATCTGGTGCAGTTGTGCCTGGTAGCCAATCAGCTTCTAACTTCAGCTTGCTCAATTAAGCTTTGGCAATGAAACTGAAGCCTCGTACACACGACCGAGGAACTCGACGGGCGAAAACACATAGTTTTCCTCATCGAGTTCCTTGTTAGGCTGTCGAGGAACTCGACAAGGCAAGTTTCTCCGTTCCCGTCGAGGAAAAAGAAGACATGCTCTCTGTTTGGCTCGACGGGATCCTCGACAGTTTTCTCGTCGAAAAATGTACACACGACCGGTTTCCTCGGCAAAAAAAAAAATCCCAGTAAGTTTCTTTCTGGTTTTTGCCGAGAAACTCGGCCTGAGAAGCTGACATTTTCGTTGAGGAAACTGTTGAGAAACTTGACGAGCCAAAAAGAGAGCAAGTTCTCTATTTCCTCGACGGGAGTCTCAAATTGGCTCGTCGTGTTCCTTGTCTCGCTGGTTTTCGACGAGAAACTCGAGCGTGTGTATGCTAAGAAACCCGCGCTTGCTCAGAATAAAGTATGAGACGGGAGTAAAAGTAGAATTTGTAATGAAGATAACACATTTTTCAAGCTGTAACAGACTGAAAAGTGCAAATCGTCTCTTAACAAACTTTTACTTAACACGCAAACACATGAGATTAGCAAAACCAGCCCCAAGAGTTTAGCCAGTGGAATCGAACTTCCCCTGCCGTTGTATGTATTGTATGTCACCGCGTTTGAGAACAAGGAGATTTTGTCTTGACAGTGTGTACGCAAAGCAAGCTTTTCGAGTTCCTCGATAAGCCTAACCAGGAACTCGACGAGGAAAACGATGTGTTTCGCCCGACGAGTAACTCGGTCGTGTGTAAAAGGCCTTATTTTTATTATTATTATTATTATTTTACAAAATAGAAGATAAAACCCTTTCAGTGGATTAAGAGAATGATGGCACTCCCTTAGTTTACTGGAAAACTTGAATAGTAGATTAAAAAACGCCTTTAGCTTACCCATGAAATAGTATAATTTTGTTTTTCCATTGTGTAGACATACACAATATATATAGACATAGTCCATGATTTATCAAAATTAACACATGGACAATAGGGCTTAGTGTAGTGAAAAAAACTTGAGTAGAAGATTAGACAATTATTCTTTTTAGATCGCAATTAAAAAGTAAGTATAATTTGACCACATTTTTTTTATTTTCCTTGTAGATTTGACCATTGATCATACCTTTGACCACTGACCATACCTTTGACCATTGATCGTGTGTTTTCAATTGTTTCGTCATTACCAACAACGTACAATACACTTTTTTTGCTTTTTCTCAGATCATGTGATAAGCCAAATCGTCTCTTAACAAACTTTTACTTAACACTCAAACACATGAGATTAGCAAAACCAGCCCCAAGAGTTTAGCCAGTGGAATCGAACTTCCCCTGCCGTTGTATGTGTTGTATTTCACCGCGTTTGAGAACGAGGAGATTTTGTCTTGACAGTGTGTACGCAAAGCAAGCTTGTCGAGTTCCTCGACAAGCCTAACAAGGAAAACGATGTGTTTCGCCCATCGAGTTCCTCGGTCGTGTGTACGAGGCCTCATACTTGCTTGAGCCCGATTTCATTTCAGCAATGTGCACTAAAGCTGAGACTCTCTTGACTCTCTCACTCTCTACTCATTGGCTCAGACACAGCAGTGTGAGCCAATCACAACCAGTGAAGATGAAGCAGGGGGCCAGGCCAAGCAGTGCTCTGTGTGTCTTATGGATGGAAGCGAGCACATACAAATGCCCTCAAAGGCAAAGGGGGAGGATCCAGGAGCACCAGTGGGGAACCCGAGAAGAGGAAGTTTGGGGCTACTCTGTGCAAAACCATTACACAGAGCAGGTAATTACAACATGTTTGTTATTTAAAAAAAATTGGACCTTTACAATCAATTCAGAGCTGAAGAAAAGAAAAATAACACACAATTGCAATTTACACAAAGTCTTGTGTAATGTTTTACCAAAAAAGAAATGGTGACGTTTGGTTGATACCTACTACTAGTTACAACCCCAGTTCTCTGCAAATTTTTAATTCCCTTCAGTCAATCCAAAAAAGAACCAGTGCTTCATATATTTGTATTTTACACTGTTCTCTTGTTTTCTCCTTGTACCTATATAATATGCAGGGTACTTATATTGTACTTGTATATTCTGCTTTATTGTATTCTTGTAAAAAAAAATTCTAAACACTAGCAAAAACATTTCAAAACCAGTATTGGACCAGGTAGCGATGGATCTGTTTCTTACAGTGTAGGGAGAAATCTTTTTTTTTGTTATTTGCATTGAATTCTGTTTTTTTTTTTTTTTGTATGTTGTTCTTTTAGTTCAGGGTCAATTTTATCTGTTTAATTGTATTTTTTTAAAGTTTTTAAATACTTTTTTTTCTAAAAACTAATAGCTACTTTTACCGAAGGTGCGCTCCCATCTCATACTTTATTCTGAGCATGCGCGGGTTTCTTAGCATACACACGAACGTGTTTCTCGTCGAAAACCAGCCCGACGAGGAACACGACGAGGAAATTGATGACTCCTGTCGAGGAAAAGGAGAACTTGTTCTCTCTTTTTCTCGTTGAGTTCCTCGACAGTTTTCTCGATGAAAAACGTACACATGATCGTTTTCCTCGGCAAAAAAGCTCTGTCACCAAGTTTCTTGATAAATTCTGTCGAGGAAAGTGGTCGTGTGTACGAGGCCCGAGTCTGCTTTTGGATATTGCTGAGAAGACCATGTATAACAGCAACATTTTTTTTTAATAATATTATTTGCACGAATGCTGGACATTTTTATTTTACCTGGAGTTGGGCTTTGAAGCCTTTTTGGTTGTTATTACTGTTCTTTTAGTTTCTTTTTGCAGGGTTCCCGTACTTATTTTGTTTGCTTTATTGTATTCTTGTAGGTTTTATGAAAAAAAAAATCCTAAAAATGTTTAACAAAATAAGCAAAACCTAGTTCCCGACCTCAGACACTACTGAAAAAAAAGAATAGGCACTACAGCAAAAGTTTTTTTTTTTTTTTTTTCACTAGTGCTGGAAACATTTTTTTACTTGGAGTTAAGCTTTACAGTTTGATTCCAGCCAATTCTTTACTTAATTTTTTGGGATTATCCCTCTTGAAGTAGTATTACTACATCAGCCTTACATTGCTTCTGTTTCACACAAATCCGCATAGCCCCCCTTTTAGATTATTATACATTTTTGTTTTGTTTAAAAAAAAAATTGAATATCCCATGTAAACCACATTCCATACTATTTTTTCAAGGTATGCTTGGCTGCTGGCTGAAATAACATTTGTTGTTGATTTTTTTTTTCCTCTTTTTATTTGATCAGGTTCATATTATGAGCTGTGAACGAAAGCAGGATGTCTTTGTAAAGCCCCAACCGTGAAAAATAATGCTGCAGATGGAATGACAAAAAACAAGCGCTATGTGCAGTGCCGCAGTTCAAAGAGAGGTGAATAATTGAGGCGTGCGCCTAGGCCGCGTTCCCTGTCTACCTGCAGCTAGCTAGATACCGTATATGAAGGACCCGCTGTCTCTGGCTTTGGCGGAATCGCTGCTCTCTGAATTGGCTTGTTGCTGTGTTGCGCTCAGGATATTACTGGCATTGCCTGTCTTTTAAAGCAGTAATCCCATGGTCGTGTGTGGCAAAAGGAGCAAAGAATCTTGCTGACTTCATACAGAATTTTCTCTTTTTAAAAAAAAAAAACATGAACATCTTCTGCAGACTCAATTTTTCGTGAAGGATAATTACATTCCGATACTTTTAGGATTTAGAAATTGTCTCCAACTACCTTGCAAGTGTATTCAGTCTAATGTACTTTATAAATGTCATCTGTTGCCTGGAAAACATTAGAGTGGGTTGTCAAAAGGCCTCACTCAGTAGCACACAGTGCTGCGCGTATGGGCCGGTAACCCCTTAGCATCCAATTGGAAATACTCTTTTGCTGTCCGGACAACAGTAACGTGAAATCAGGCTGTTTACTCCTTTGCTCTGGTTTATTAAGTCTAGGGTCACATCTATGCGGGCTGCGCTTAAAGTGTTTTTCAGGCTCGTTTTGCAGTGCGTTTTGTGCTTTTGAACATGCTTTTTTGATACGTTTTGGATTTTTTTTGTGCTGTAATACACTGTGAATAGCTGATTGCTAAGAAGCAGGCCGGGAAGCCGGCCACCATGTCCTTAACAACCGATGAGTCACCTGGTGGCACCACACTGCTTTGATGTCGGCAGCCACACATGCATCGGTTGATGAAGTCATGGGGGGTGGTGCCACCAGGTGACATCATCAGTTGGCCCCACCCCATAGCTTTTTAAGAAATGTCACATGGTGGGTCAGGCAGACCGTGGGAGCGTTCGTCGGAAGCAGAGCTGTTTTCTTTTCTTTTTTTCTTTTTTTGGTCTGTAGGGCGTCATGACTGATGATGGATCTACATCGGGGGGACATTGTTTTTTATTTTTTAATAGAGCAATTGTCAAAAAACTTGTGTACTGTGTTTATTTACTTTGTACACTTTTTTGGTAAATGGGTAGGGGTACTAAGTACCCTATACCCATTTACATGGGGGGGATACTGGGATTTCTTGATTTACAGATCCTGATAAGCCCCCCCACGGCAGACCCCTACAACCACAGTGCAGGGTTGTGGGAAAGAAGCCCTTATTCCCATCAACATGGGGATAAGGTATTTTGAGGTTAGGGGGCAGAGCCCCCCTGCCCCAAAGCACCCCCCCCCCCCATGTTGAGGGCATTGAGCCTAGTATGGTTCACTCGTCTCCCCCTTTCCTGACCTTCTGGGCTGCATGCTCAGATAAAGTTCTGGTATAGATTTTAGGGGCCCCACACCATTTCCTTTATTTGGCGTGGGGTTCCCCTCAAAATCCATACCAGACCCGAAGGGCCTGGTATGGATTGGTGAGGCTCCGCACCATTTTTTTCAAGATTTTCTTTTTGTCTGCAATCCTTTTTTTCACATTCAGCTGTCAGCAGCACCTTAGCAACCAGCACCTTAGCAACCAGCTATACTCAGTGGATTAAAATGAAAATGCAATCTGCTGCTGGAAAAAAAGTACCTGACCCTTTCCAAAAACACCCCGGCTGAAAAACGCAGTGATGTGAACATGTTCCATTGGAAACCATGTAAAAATGGACTAAAGTTTGTTTCTGCAAAATGGAAAATGCACAAAAAAGTGCATAGGTGTGAATGTAGGGTAAGTGTAACAGAGTAAGTAACAGAGTAAGTGTAATAATAACATATTATTGATTGCAGAACTCTTTTCATCCACAAGAAAGCATTACCAGGTGTGCCTTGTATAGTCAGTGACTAACCTTAGGCAATGGAACTCTGGGAGATGTAGTTTGGAGGAGGATCTACGCCACAACCATCACTGGGAAACAACTACAATACCCAAGAATACCTGAGAGCAGGAGGGGTTATAAAAAAGAAAAGACCCAGAAAGGAGCATGGTAGTTGGAGGAGCATACCAATTGGAGAGAGGGAGGGAGGGAGAAGAAGTGCTATGCGGTACTGTTCTAGGCTTCTTCTGTACCGAGTCATGCCAGATGCTGCAGCATACTGGACCAGGGAGTTGGACTGAGGAGAGTTTGCTACATAATCGGCCTTTCCAGTGCTTACCCTGAGACAGTTATCGTGATCCAGGCTGCCGCTGTATAGACCTGCCGAGGAACCCCCAAGAGGTTCACCATCTCACCTACTGCCGGTGTCATTCAGCTACAAAAAAGGGGGCCCCCTCTGTTCGCCCAACAAACCACCAATTACAGAGAAAGGAAGTGATAAGCAAGTCACAGATCCACTGTTAGGCTGCACACAATTGTAAATAACTACTTTTTAGGATGCTCCAACCGTGCATACTCTTACATCTAATTACTGCAACCATCAACTTCCTAGATACATTGCTGCAACACCCAGTTTATAGACACATCTATATTTTCCTGCACGCCAACATCTTCAAAGGGCCCCAACGTAGCACAGAAAGACTTTTTCAGACCACTTTATCCTAAGAACAAATCTGTGTTTAAGTTTCAATCTTTACCTTGCAGGTCTAAACTTAGCTTCTCCTTTGAAGGCATATTTAATCTACATTGTTACTCTTTTTTAGTCACTTGGGGCAATATGGAGAGCTGGGACGGGTGTTACTGGCGCAAATCGGAAAAAAAATATAAATTAGTTCTATATTTTATGGTTTGCTGCAATCAAAAGGCGCAAGTTACTCGCCCAGAGTATAAATGGTATGATATGAGGATTGCGCTACCCTAGCAGGTGACCTAGATCAGCCTGGCTTTATGCAATATGCAAAACTATTTATCACCTATGGGTATCACCATGTGCCTCCACAAGGGTGTACACCTCTGTGTGGAACTGTATATACTGTAAAAAGGTTTATTAATGAATGAAAAAACACACCAAAAAATATATATGTATAAATGACAAACCCTTATGTACGTTTTGTTTACCAAGTGCCTATGTGGGTATTTTCTTCTAAAAATACAAATAAAAATAAAATAAAAATTAAATTTTTTTATACAGTCCCAGTGAATAACCAAGTGCTCCAAAATGATAAGTATTCCTCCTATGGAGTGTTCAAATACAGCGTGATTTCACCACCTCCGTGATAATCCCATCACCTTCAGAAATGGCCACTCACCAGATCCTGCTCAATTAATGCCTTTGGTTCATTCCCAGGATAACAATCCTATTTGCGCCACCAAAACTGTTGCTTTTCTTGAATGTATTATTGTGGCCTCTCTTTCTCTATAAATGCTCATAGGAAATACATGGCCATCATAGTGTAGTAGGTAAAAGAATTTATTGGTTTAAAATAGGAATTCCTTATTCTCTCACCGAGCATGGTGGCGGAAGCATCCGAGGACCGAGCGATTGCTCGTCCTCATCTGCCGACTTCGCGGGCACGCTGGACAGGTAAGTGTTCATTTTTTTTAAGTCAGCAGCTGCAGTATTTGTAGCTGCTGGCTTTTAAAAAAAAATCGGGGGGTCCTTCACTTTAAGGATCAGGATACCCCAAATAATAGCAAAAATACCAGGAGGACAACTTCCAACTAATATTCTCTATGCCACTGTTCCTGGAGGTAACAGGGAATAGCCAGCATATCTAGGACTCTGTAAGAGTCCCAGTATATATAGCATCCTCTGGCACTTAGTTCCCTTCTAGCACTTGCACACTCAAAGTCTATAGAAAGGTCCTTAATCACAATGTTCCAGTAGCTGTCTGCCACCCAGCATCCACAGGTAGTCACTTAGTGAGACAAAAAATCCTTCTCCAGACCAGGACCCCAGAATGATAACCACCAGCAAATGTTCCTTTAGCAATCTTCTCTAGGCCCTCAGCCCTGCTTCTGTTGAGGCCCAGACTACAACCTCTTGTCCCGCTGGTCCCCTTTTTTAGCAGTCACAGGAGAACTGAAACCTTCCCTGAAGATTAAAGAACACTCTGGAAAGGCCTCCCAAATGTTTATCACCTCCCCAGACACCTTCTAAATGCCTTCTTCCGGGGATTGACCAGAGTATGATAAAAATTCATGCTGGTTATTTGACTCCCTGTCCTATATTTTGAAAACTTCTTCCACAAGCAGATGAGAGAAATCAAATGCCTAGCTCAGGAAACCATGAACAGACAAAACCAATAGATCACTGCTCTACTCACCATAGTGAAGCCAATTTAACTTAGCACCCTACCCAGAGAAGTAAGATACACCATTACTCCCCTTTTAAAGTGTTACTAAACCCACAACAGTAAAATCAGTCTGTATTTGCAGTAAATATTCTTTCTAATTTACGTTTCCTGTACTAATTGTTTACATGCTAATCACAGCTTTCTCATTAAACACATTGTGACTTGGTTACAAGTGTTTATTCTTTACTAACTTTGTTTTAACATTTTTAGCGCAGTTTTTCCAATTTTTCCAGTAAAGCATGCTTGTTATACTCACTGTGGAACCTAAGAGGTTAATCCTCTGCATTGTGTAAAAAGACTGTTTGATCCTGTCTTCCCCAAACCTCCCCTTCTTTTACTGTCCTCAATCCATATCCTGATAGTACAGAGCCTTGGGGTCACTCTGCACATGCTCATTTTTGTGTGTATTGTTAAAGAGTTTTTATTTTCTTGGGTGCATGTGATCAGCACAGGGCCAATCAGTACTGTCCAGACAGAGGGTCAGGGGTCCTGCATCCTGATAGGACAGTCAGAGAAGAATGCAAACTTCTCCTACAATCTTTAACCAGACACTGATAGAAGTCACACAACTGCTGTATACTGCTGATGAGAAAGGATATTTAGCAGTTTATATTTACTAAAATAATCACATTTCCATGTTCTGAAGGAGACCAGATATAGTGAATGCAAAGTCCTTTGTTTTGTAACACTTAGGCCTTGTACACACGACCGGTTTCCTCGGCAGAATCCATCAAGAAACTTGGTGGGAGAGATTATTTGCCGAGGAAACTGGTCGTGTGTACATTTTTCATTGAGGAAACTGTTGAGGAACTCGACGAGCCAAAAAGAGAGCAAGTTCTCTATTTCCTCAACGGGAGTCTCAAATTGGCTCGTCGAGTTCCGACAAGGAACTCAAGCGTGTGTATGCTAAGAAACCCGCGCTTGCTCAGAATAAAGTATGAGACGGGAGTAAAAGTAGCATTTGTAATGGAGATAACACATTTTTCACGCTGTAACAGACTGAAAAGTGCAAATCGTCTCTTAACAAACTTTTACTTAACACGCAAACACATGAGATTAGCAAAACCAGCCCCAAGAGTTTAGCCAGTGGAATCGAACTTCCCCTGCCGTTGTATGTATTGTATGTCACCGCGTTTGAGAACGAGGAGATTTTGTCTTGACAGTGTGTACGCAAAGCAAGCTTGTCGAGTTCCTCGATAAGCCTAACAAGGAACTCGACGAGGAAAACGATGTGTTTTGCCCGACGAGTAACCCGGTCGTGTGTACGAGGCCTTATTTTTATTATTATTATTATTATTATTTTACAAAATAGAAGATAAAACCCTTTCAGTGGATTAAGAGAATGATGGCACTCCCTTAGTTTACTGGAAAACTTGAATAGTAGATTAAAAAACTCCTTTAGCTTACCCATGAAATAGTATAATTTTGTTTTTCCATTGTGTAGACATAGTCCATGATTTATCAAAATTAACACATGGACAATAGGGCTTAGTGTAGTGAAAAAAACTTGAGTAGAATATTAGACAATTATTCTTTTTAGATCGCAATTAAAAAGTAAGTATCATTTAACCACATTTTTTTTATTTTCCTTGTAGATTTGACCATTGATCATACCTTTGACCACTGACCATAACTTTGACCATTGATCGTGGGTTTTCCATTGTTTCTTCATTACCAACAACGTACAATACACTTTTTTTGCTTTTTCTCAGATCATGTGATAATAAGCCAAAAGTTCATGAAAGTTCAGCGGTGAACAATGTACATTATCAAGTATGCATGTAAAATCGTTTCCATTTTTTTTTTTTACTAGGAAGATAAAAACCCTTTCAGTGGATGGTTATTGTATCTTGAAGGTCATTGCATTCCAAATAAAAATGGCTCTTTCCAAGTGAAAATACGTCACATTCCTTTGTTGACATGACAAGTGTTAATGCAATCACTAGGCTCGATAATAGTATGATGTCCCTTTAGACACTGTCAGCTCATGATATACAGAAACAAGTGCAGACCTTGAACCGGTCTCTTCCGACCTCAGAGCCACTTAGCAATGTTTCGGGAGAGTCACATGTCTCTTCTGACCTATGATAGGTCTAGCTTTTTCCATCTCATTCACACAATACCAGGACCATTACCATATTTATGCAACCAGTCTGTCAGGTTCTTATGCTTTGAGTCGCACTCGCTACAACAAATACATTGTAGCTAATGGCTGATACGTTCATGTCTTGGCTTTCTGGTGCTATGGTTTTATTTTTGAAGACATTCATCTCTCCTTTTTCATCCTTGACCTCAGGACAATTGGTGGTGGGGTGATATGAGCTGCTAATAGACGAGGACTGTTAATGGAGGAATAATGGGATGCAATGGATTCTACACCCTTCTCATTGTTGGTTGATGTTACATAGATACACATTAGAGAATAAAAAATAAATAAATCTTCTTTAGATGAGAACTAAAACTAAAACCAAAATGGAAAAAATAAATGAACCAATAAAAAAAAATATATATAAAAAAATATTAGTCTCTTATCCGTGCATGGCTACATTGAATAGAATAGTTGCATGGAAGAGTTATAGAATAGTTACATTGGGTGTAGATTTTAAAATTGACTAAATAAAGTCTGATTGTGCATTGGAACCCAATTTTTTTATGTGGGGGGGGGGGGGGGGTTTAATTTTTCATTTTTCAACTTGATTATCCTGACAGTTTTGAGCTTTTTTCCTGTTTTATTTTTTTATTTTAAATGTGGGTTTTATTTCTTGGCCAGCAATAACACTATAACAGGCATCATTGTTTATTCTCCAAAAAGAAATGTAAAAATATTGTTCAGTATAATATTTTTTACCTTTGTTTTCTTGGGGGGGGGGGGGTGAGAGGCACCAGTACAAGGACTTTTGTACTGGCATTTTGTCGGTATAGGGGCCAGGAGTGTGTAAAAACCACATGTCTACAGATTGGTTAACAATCCGCTTATGGTTGCGACGGTCCTGGGGGGCGGAAAGGTAATGGGAAAAAGTTGGGGTGTGGAGGGTGTGCAGGGGCTTTGAGTTAAGTTGGGTTTGTGGTTAGCAGGGGGGTAGGAGAAGGAAGGGGGGAGTTGGGATGGTAGAGTAAGAGGTGTGGGGTAGGAGGGAAGAGGGACTGGGGAGGAGGAGAGGGATGGTGGGCAGGGGGGAGAGATAAAGTAAAAATAAAAAGGGGGGACGTTTGTGCCACAACCGCAAAGCATTGCAATAGCGGCATGCGAACACCCCCTGTTTGCTACCAATAACGGGGGGCAGTTGGGGGGTGCTAAAAACATGGCTTGACTACACATTTTTACACCCCCACAACCACATTCCTAAACGCAGCCCAATCTTTCTCAAATGTCTGCATTAGGTACCAGTTCCTCCAACTTGCTCCCCTTTTTATCCACCTCCACCCAAAAGCGGGAAGAGTAAAACGCCGGACATACAAGCAATGCCTGTGTCTGCAGGCACTTTAATATTAAAGGGTTAGGCCTCGTACACACAACCATTTTCCTCAATAGAATCCTTCAAGAAACTTGGTGGGAGAGCTTTTTTGCCGAGGAAAACGATCATGTGTACGTTTTTCATCGAGGAAACTGTCGAGGAACTCGACGAGGAAAAAAGAGAACAAGTTCTCTTTTTCCTCGACGGGAGTCTCAATTTCCTCGTCGTGTTCCTCGTGCTGGTTTTCGACGAGAAACGCGAGCGTGTGTATGCTAAGAAACCCACGCATGCTCAGAATAAAGTATGAGACGGGAGCGCACCTTCGGTAAAAGTAGCGTTTGTAATGGAGATAACACATTTTTCACGCTATAACAGACTGAAAAGTGCAAATCGTCTCTTACCAAACTTTTACTAACACGCAGTAACGTGAGATTAGCAAAAGCAGCCCCAAGGGTTGTGCCAGTGGAATCGAACTTCCCCTGCCATTGTATGTGTTGTACGTCACCGCATTTGAGAACGAGGAGATTTTGTCTTGACCGTGTGTACGCAAAGCAAGCTTGTCGAGTTCCTCGACAAGCCTAACAAGGAACTCGTCGAGGAAAACGATGTGTCTTTTCCGACGAGTTCCTCGGTCGTGTGTACGAGGCCTTAGTAAAGGAATTTTTTTTTCCTTTAAAATAACAAACAAGTTATACTTACCTCCACTGTGCAGTTAGTTTTGCACAGAGTGGCCCCGATCCACGTCTTCTGGGGTCTCTCGGCGGCTGTCTCTGGTCCTCCCCGCAAGTACTGACCACAGTCATGCGAGAGAGATCGCATGGTGGTGAGTAATTCCGGGCGCGCTCCCGTGATACAGCCGCTCGCTGTATCACTCGCCATAGCCGCTCGCTGTATCACTCGGCTCCGAGCCTCGGCACGCCGCGTCACTGGATGTGATTGACAGCAGTGCCAGCCAATGGCTGTGCTGCTCTCAATCCATCCGCTCTAGCCAATCAGTGGCCAGGCTGAGCGGCGAAGAGGATCTCGGGACCGAGCACAGGACTTTCGAGGGGTCAGGTAAGTATAACGGGGGCTCGGGGGGGGGGGGCGGCGTCATTAGATGTTTTTTCACCTTAATGCATAGATTGCATTAAGGTGACATTTTTTTTTTACTTTACAACTCCTTTAAGATTTCAAGAGCACCTGTATTTCTCCCTCCATGTAGCCGAGATCTCTTTTGCGGAAACAATAACGATCGCTGCCATCCTCCGTCTTTTTATTCCCTTTTTGTTTCAAATGGGTGTAGCTGAAGCTAAGATACAGTGAAATGTGTTTTAATTAGCCTTTTTTCTTACAGACATGTGATTAAATGTAAGGTGATGGCCAATTTTGATTGAGTAACTTACACTCTGTCTTCTTGTAGTTCTCAGAAGATGACAGTGCATAATAATTAAGATCTACAGCCCAACTCCCTTCTGTCTTACATGAAAGGAGAGTCGGAGTGCTCTAGGGGAGCCAGGCTTAGCGCTGTGTTACATTTTCAAAAAATAAAAAATAAAAAGAGAAAACGAGTCCCAGCTTTGGCCATGTAACCTAAACTGAGCTGTGCTACATCATGGCATGTAGTAGGACATGTCCACGGAAATATCTCTTACTCACACTGCAGAAGACGGTCCTCGATTTCCTGGATTTCCCAGCTTCCGACCCTGTTTTTAAAACTTACGTTTAAAGTGAAATTAAACCCAAAAGCAAACATTTATTAAATGTATTTCTAAACATTTATTTATTAAACCCAAAAGCAAATATTTAATACATTTATTTCTAAACATTAATTTTTTTCTAAACATTTATTATTGCAGTTTACCAATTCTTAGATGTGATGGCTGCATTTGATTTTTTTTTTTTTTTAGGCTTTCTTTCTTCCATTTTCATCTGGTGATCCAGCCAGTTAGGCCGCGTACACACGGTCGGTCAAAACCGATGGAAACGGACTGAAGGACCGTTTCATCGGTCCAAACCGATGGTGTGTGGGCCCCATCGGTCAGTTATACTTCGGTCAAAAATTTTAGAACTTGCTTTAAAATGTAACCGATGGACGCTTAACCGATAGGTCAAAACCGACGGTTAGTATGGAAAAGCATTGGTTAAAAACCCGCACATGCTCAGAATCAAGTCGACGCATGCTTAGAAGCATTGAACTTAATTTTTCTCTGCACGTTGTTGTGTTTTACGTCACCGCGTTGGACTCGATCGTTTTTTTAACTGATGGTGTGTAGGCACATCAGACCATCAGTCCGCTTCATCGGTTAACCAATGAGAACGGTCCGAAGGATGGACCAACCGTGTGTACGCGGCCTAAGTCTGTTGCTTTTCAAAAGAACAAGCTTCCCAGCAGAAAGTATCAGTTAGGGCTCATGCATCTTGCAGCTGAAAAAAAGCTGATTTGTTGTGCTCTTTTGCACTTTTTTTATTGAGCTTATTTGAGCTTTTTTCAGCATAAGGGCTCATGCACACTGCAGTTCAAAGACACTCAAAGAAGCTGCTCCTAAATGCTTATGAGCTCTCATTTTTTTTGCATAGAACCCCCCCCCCCTCCATGCACACACAGGGGTTAATTTACTAAAGGCAAATAGACTGGGCACTTTGCAAAGAGCAGTTGCACTCTAAGGCCCCGTACACACGACCAGTTTCCTCGGCAGAATTCATCTTCCGACCAAGTTTCTGGCTGAATTCTGCCGAGAAACCCGGTCGTGTGTACACTTTCGGCCGAGGAAGCTGACGAGGAGCTCGACGAGGAAATAGAGAACATGTTCTCTATTTCCTCGTTGTTCTATGGGAGCTCTCGGCCCGCCGAGCTCCTCGGCGGCTTCAGGGCTGAACTGGCCGAGGAACTCGATGTGTTTGGCACGTCGAGTTCCTCGGCCGTGTGTACGAGGCCTAAGTGCAGTTGCTCCAGAGCTTAGTAAATGAGGTAAAACTTTACTTTAAAAAGAATACCCAATCATGTGCGAGTAAAATAAAAACGGCATAGTTGCTTGCACATGATTGGATAATGGAAGTCTGCTTATTTACTAAGCTCTGGAGCAACTGCACTATACAAAGTACACAGTCTATTTGCCTTTAGTAAATCAACCCCTATGGCCTTTTTTCGGCGTTTTCAGGCATATGCTCCTACTGGCAATCCCACACACACACACACACACAAAACTTGTGTTTTTGAGAGAAGCTAGTGCCCCAAAGAGCTCGCTCAACAGGGTTCAAAAAAGCTTGAAAACCAGCGAAAATGTTTTTTTTTCAGCTTTTCGTTTTTTTATATGTGGTTAAGAATATACTATCTAGGAGGGTTTGTGGGGAAAAAAATAAAAAAACGCTTATGCTCAAAAAAGCTCAAAGGAGCTTTGAAAAGCTTGAAAACACTCAATAAAAGCATGCATAAGAACACAAAAAAAACACAAGCTTATTCAAGCTGAAATAAAATCTCAAATGTCTGTAAAAGCAGCTTTTTTTTAGCTTCAGTGTGCATGAGCCCAAAAGCCTGTAAGAGCTGCTTCATTGAGCTTCTTTGAGATGCAGTGAGCCCTTACAAGGATAGGACAGACCATTTAGGGCTCATGCACATTGCACCTCAAAGAAGTGGCTCCTACAGGCTTTCCTTGTACTGACCTCAGCCTACTCCTGGACATCTCTCTGCCTGATTTCCTTGTACTGACCTCAGCCTACTCCTGGACTTCTCTCTGTCTGATTTCCTTGTACTGACCTCAGCCTACTCCTGGACTTCTCTCTGCCTGATTTCCTTGTACTGACCTCAGCCTACTCCTGGACTTCTCTCTGCCTGATTTCCTGGTACTGACCTCAGGCTACTCCTGGACTTCTCTCTGCCTGATTTCCTTGTACTGACCTCAGCCTACTCCTGGACTTCTCTCTGCCTGATTCCCTGATACTGACTTCAGCCTGCTCCTGGATCTTGCTCTGCCTGCTCCCTGTCCATCCAGAGACGATTCAGTTTGCATGTGTTGCGCTATATAAGTTTCTCACTCACTAACTCACTCACTTATACGTGTCAATCACTTTCCACCTAGCTAATGGGACCCATGCTTCTTTGAGCCTTGTAGCTGTGTCATCACATTCAGGGGTGCTTGGACCAGAGCCACAAGGGAAGCCTTTTCATCAACCTGGCCTCCAAGCAAGGTACGTGACAAAGGTGCATGACACCATGTGGACTTATCTCTTTAATTTATATTTTTCATGAGTGCTGGGAGCCGAGCTATCACTTTACTTCTAGTGCTCTGATGCTGGACTCTTTGTTCTTTGCTCCAGCAACTGCAGACTCGTATGCAGCCACTCTGCCTGCTCATCCCCTCCTCTTCCCAAATTATAGTTACATAGTTAGTCAAGTTGAAAGAAGACACAAGTCCATCTAGTTCAAAAAAATAAACAAAACAACATTATTTGAACCCATTGACAAAATACAAAGGCTTCTGTGAATGGACAGCAGATTGGTGAGGCAAGCAGAGTTGCTGTTGCATGAGAAAACAGTGTCTCTCCTGTCAGAGTACCAATAGCTACACTCTCAGCGCTCAGGAAAACTATCACCTTGCTGGATTAAATTTACAGTAAGCCAGCATATTTTAGAAAGTGGCTTAAAGGGTTTGTAAAGGATTTTTTTTTTATCTTACTAGCTTCCTTTACCTTAATGCAGTGCTGTTTTCATGTCCTCATTGTTCGTTTTTGCTCTCAAGTTGCTGTAATTCTTCTCTGATCTCCACACTTCCTGGTTGTCTGTTTCCTGATAACCACAGTGCTGGGAGCTTTATCTCTGTGGTCACTAATCAAGAAGGTGTGATTACTGTGTGTCTAAAACCCCACAGCACCAATCAGTTTCGTTTTCCAAACCATCACTGCCCTGTATTCGCTTTGGCACCCTTATCATGCAGTGTTATAATGCAGAGAGCGGTGCTGATGCCACCACTAGGGCGCTTAGCCTAGGGTTGAGGTGTAACCCTTCCTGCCTCACTTTCTCTTCTTCATGCATCTTCTTCGCCCAACTTCGCCTTGTCCCTGTGCCCCTCTAACGCTCTCTGTAGCAGCCAGTCCCTCAATTTTCTCTTTTTTCCATCTCTCTCCCTCCCCTCTCTCCCCTTTTTCTCTCAGCTTCTGTCTCTTGTTCTCTCTCTCTCAAATACATACAAAAAAAAAATCCCAAGCAGAGAAAACTGAATTTTATTACGTTATTACATTCAGCTACCAAGTTTTGCTGTTTTCCTCTGTACCAGGAAGAAATTTCTTCTATTGAAATGCTAATGGTAGAGTAAACTGCATAATAATACAGCATCCCCTATGGGCCCATGTATAATTTACACATAAAATGAAATCGCCATGCCCCATGTTTCTGGGCATATTTGTTTAATTATCTTTTCTTAAAAAGCTTTTTCAATTAATTTTCAATATTTAAAATAGGAATAAAAATGTCAGTTTATTGGCGTACCTGGTAATTAATTATGGATCTGGGAATAATTATATAATCTATTAGTGCAATTCTGTTTGGTTCAGATATTCCTAACCGCTGCGGTTTCTTTTACACGTGGCGTCGGTTTACAGGTAACCGCAACACATGTGGCCATCTCCGCAATAGAGAAACGTATTCAGCCTATGAATGTCTTTTTTACTCCCAGCAATTAAATCAGAGGAATATCTGCTTTCTCTCTAAAATTAGAGACCGGTGTTTGAACTTCCAGTGGTATGCAGGTCCCTAAATTAAAATGGCATTACAGTGGAACCTTGGATTACAAGCATAATCAATTCCAGGAGAATGCTCGTAATCCAAAGTACTCGCATATCAAAGCGAGTTTACCCATTGAAGTCAGTTGAAATGAAAATAATTAGTTCCGCATTGACTTCAATGGCATGCAATACCGCATGCGGCCAAAGGCGGGGGGCGCCAGAGGCCCGTTCGGCTGACCTTGGCGAACCTCAGAAAGACTCCGTTCACAAGCCTTTCCAATGTTTGCCGAGGTCAGCCGAACTGTCCTCAGGCCTTTCCAGCCATTTTTGAATGGCGCCGCTCAGCTCCAGCGCCCCCGACCTCAGGCCAAATGCGGTACTGCACACCGCTTTGGCCTGAATCCTGCTTGTTTCACCAGACAACACTCGCAAACCGACCTAGGATTTTAGGAAATACAGTGCTTTTATTGCGAAACGCTCGTTAATCGCGTTACTCGCAATCCGAGGTTCCACTGTAGTTATTTTTAATAAATGAATAAGTGAAATGGATAAACAGGAATATTTCAGTACTTAGTCCCTCCCGAGGCTGCACTGACTCCTGCTACAAAGATCCACCTTCTGCCTCTATCCTCCACCAATTGACAAGTATATACCTTCCTTCAACTGCAGGTTTAGGTTGAGAATGGAAGATACAGAACTTCTGTCAGGTTTTCATTGCTGTCTTTGTCCTCACAGGAGTTATTTTGCCAAATTTGGCCAATGGTTTCAACATATGCTGGTGGTTAGTAGAGTAGCACCCTTTACATTACTGGCCAGTGAAGAAGTGCCCCTTACACTAGTAGTCAGTGGTGAAGTGGCATCTTATATTGGTGATCAGTGATGTAGTGCCCCTTCTATGTTGTAGGTCATTGGAGAAGTGCCTCCTCATATTTTTGATTCATGGGCAGTTGCCCATGTTTCACCATATTCTGGTGTTTAGTATAGTAGCACCCTTTACATTATTGACCAGTGAAGAAGTGCCCCTTACACTGGTAGTCAGTGGTAAAGTGCCACCTTATGTTGGGGGTCAGTGGGGTAGTATCCACCCTATGCTGGTGGTCAGACAGTGGTGAAGTGCCCCCTTACATTGGTGCATCATTGGTGTAGTGCTTACCCTGTGTTGGTGGTCAGTGGTGTTGGGCCTCTCTTGTGTTGGTGGTCAGTGGCGTTGTGTGCCTTCTTTATGTTGGTGGTCAATGGTGTTGGGCCTCTCTTGTGTTGTGGTCAGTGGTGTTGTGTGCCCTCTTTATGTTGTGGTCAATGGTGTTGGTCCTCTCTTGTGTTGTGGTCAGTGGTGTTGTGTGCCTTCTTTGTGTTGGTGGTCAATGGTGTTGGGCCTCTCTTGTGTTGGTGGTCAGTGATGTTTTGTGCCTTCTTTATGTTGGTGGTCAATGGTGTTGGGCCTCTCTTGTGTTGGTGGTCAGTGGTGTTGTGTGGCTTCTTTATGTTGGTGGTCAATGGTGTTGGGCCTCTCTTGTGTTGGCGGTCAGTAGCAAAGTTCCTCATTACATTGCTGGCCATGGGTGAAGTGCCCTTTACTTTAGTAGTTAATGCTAAAGGCCCCCCTCCCCTACATTGAAGGTCAGTGGGGTCTTTCCCTCTTGCTAAACAGAGCTTTCCTGACAGTGGTTATCTTTGTGTTGTCCTGTCAAGTGACATCTTCTCCACAATTATGAAGGCATGGTAAGGCAGTAGAGACTTCCAGTGGATAGTGCCTCCATGCAATACCATTGGAGATCTCTTCTGCCTGACAAAGGCTTGCAGGTCCGCTGATGAGGGGGTACAGCCGAGCCACCTGTATGGTCCCATCAGTTCAGTAAGGGGGCCTGGGCAGTGGAGGAAATCGGATCGTGGACAGGACGAGTGATAGGGGTGGTGGGGGGCAACTACTGGAATCAATCCCCTGTAGTCCCCTCCCTGTATCACCTGAAAGCCATAGGGAGGAAGAGGAGGAGAATTTCGTAATTTTGGAAATTTGGAAATCCAAAAATTAAAATATCTGAAAATTCTAAAATCAGAAATAATAACAAACTAATAATAACTATTAAATTATAGGTATTGGAATTTCCTTTCAAATTTGGCTGTTTATGAGAGAGAGAGAGAGAGACTTGTAAAGCGCAACACATGCGAACTGAATCGCCTCTGGGCGCTGTATCCATTTCATGGGTAAGGAACCCCTTGACCTCAGAAGAGATGGGTTTTAATCTTTCTCCTGAAGGCCAAGTGGTCCGACTCCAGTCGGATGGTGGTTGGTAGTGGATTCCACAGGCGAGGTCCCTGGACTGCAAATGAACGTAATGAATACAAATTTATCCGAAGATACAAATTAATGAATAACGAATGGCACATTCAAGTTGCTGGAACATAATGAATTAATAATAATAATAATAATAATGAAACGTTTGCATTATTATTATTTATTATTATTAATTTGTTACGTTCCATTCACTTAGATACAGCATTTGTTATTTTGGATAATTCGTAACTCCGGATAAATTCGTATTCGTGACGTTCACTAACAGCCAAATTTAAAGGAAATTACAGTACCTATAATTTAATAGTTGGTCATAGTTATTTTAATTAGTTGGTTAATTTTTGGATTTTTTTTTCGGAAAAATTTGTTAAACAAGTTTTCGTTCTTACTTTCAGATTTTTGTTCTTTAGAATTTTCGGATTTTTCTTCTTCTTTTTGGATTTTCTAATTTTCTAATTAACAAATTTATGAATTTTCAAATTTAAGAATTATCAAAATTACGAATTATCAAATTTCCGAATGATCAAATTTACGAATTTTCTAAGTTACGAATTTTCAAATTTTCCGAAAAAATATTCAGTAATTCAAATATTTCGGAATTTGTTGAATTTCGCTGAAAAACTAATTTGGAACAAAATTAATTGCAATTGTCTAGAAGGCACCAGGAGCAGATATAGCCAAATTTGAAAGGAAATTCCGATATCTAAAATTTAATAGTTAGTAATAGTTATTATTAGTTAGTTAGGGCCAGATTCACGTAGGTGAGCGGCGGCGTAACGTATCGTAGATACGTTACACCGCCGCAAGTTTTCATCGCAAGTGCCTGATTCACAGAGCACTTGCAATGAAAACCTACGCCGGCGGCCTCCGGCGCAAGGCGGGCCAATTCAAATGGGTGTGTGCCATTTAAATTAGGCACGCTCCCGCGCCGGACCTACTGCGCATGCTCAGTTTCGCAATTCCCGTCGTGCTTTGCGCGCCGTGACGTCATTTTTTCGAACGGCGACGCGCGTAGCGTACTTCCGTATTCCCGAACGTGTTACGCAAACAACGTTAAATTTGAAATTTCGACGCGGGAACGACGGCCATACTTTAAACAGCAATACGTTTGCTGAGTAAAGTTAGGGCAGGTCAAACGACGACTAACTTTGCAACGGGAAACTAGACTAGCAGTGACGTAGCGAACGCGAAAATCCATTGGGAATCGCCGTAACTCCTAATTTGCATACCCGACGCTGGTTTACAACGCAAAATCCCCCCAGCGGGCGCGGTACTGCATCCTAAGATCCGACAGTGTAAAACAATTACACCTGTCGGATCTTATGGATATCTATGCGTAACTGATTCTATGAATCAGTCGCATAGATAGAAACAGAGATACGACAGCTTATCAGGAGATACGCCGTCGTATCTCTGTGGTGAATCTGGCCCTTAGTTATTATTTCAGATTACTAACTTTTCTTTACTTTTCTTACTTTTGGATTTTCGTTCTTTTTAATTTTCAGATTTTCATTCTTATTTTCAGATTTTTTAATTTTCGAATTTACAAATTTATGAATTTACAAATTTATGAATTTTCAAATGTACTAATTTATGGAAAAATCTGTTAAACAAGTTTTCGTTCTTACTTTCGGGTTTTCGTTTTTTTTTTTTTTCGAATTTACTTATTTATGAATTTACGAATTTTCAAATTTACGAATTTTCAAATTTGCGAATGTTCGGAAAAATTTGCTAAACAAGTTTTCGTTCTAAACTTTAAGATTTTCGTTCTTTTGAATTTTCATTCTTATTTTTGGATTTTCAAATTTAAGATTTTTCGAATTTATGAATTTACGAATTTTCAAATTTATGAATTTTCAAATTTATGAATTTTCAAATTTATGAATTTTCAAATTTGCTAATTTTTGGAAAAAAATGTTAAACAAGTGTTTTTGTTCATTCGAATATTTCCAAACTTGTTGAATTTCGTAGAAAAACTAATTTGGAACGAAACGAATGTGCGCATGTCTAGAAGGCACCAGGAGCAGATACATATCATTCTCATCCAGGTGGAAAAGTAAGATTTTGGCTTGTGTTTGGGTTTAAAGCCGTACTGTGCTTCCCAGCAAGGAACCGGAGAACGTTGTCATGTACCAACCACCACCAGTGTCACTTTCAACATTGCAACCTTGAAGTGGAAAGACTTGTCCTTGCACTAAATGGAGGCAAATTGGGGTTCCTGTTTCAATTCAATCTAAATTTCCATGAAATCAAACAATATCTTTTTTTTTAGCTATCTACATTCCAAGAAATGATATTTTTTCTACCTTCCAGCTCGTCAAAGTAGTTGGCTTTTGCACTGCACTAAAAGGTCTATCAAACGCTGCTTGCTTTTATGAGACAACATTAAATGACACGTCTTTCTAAGGTGATAGGCCGATTGTAGCACAGCGCGACGCGGCAAGTTTATCTGTGGAATATAAAACTCTTTACTGAGTTTTAATCACTCCTTGCCCTGTGCAGGGCCCCTTTGCCGCGTGTTTTCTCTAATTAGGCAGCTCTATGAATTAACTAGATAGTGATCTATTCTTGGATTTATCAAGAATTTTACTACAAGTTAATCATACCTGAAATGCCTCTGAAAATGAAGGTGGGAGAAAAGCTCTCATCACACGTGTGCAGTAAAACCAAGAAGTGGCATATTTATAATGACATAAAAAGGAATATTAAATTAATGATCATTATAGTTAAGTGGCGAAGATAAAAATCAAAGAGGCTAGGTAGCGAGGTCCCACTACACCAGCGAAGCGCGCCTTTGTATCTGCACAGAAATAATTCAGCAATAACCTCTGTAGTTGTAGACGGCTGTGTCAATATTAATAAAAATAGGACACCGCCCGTGTGAATTACATTTAAAATAAGGATTAAAAAAAAATGGTTAAAAAATACATGTTGTACATATGAAAGAGCAATGCATAATTTAATAAGACATGGTCATTTGTATGAGAGCTTTTCAGATTCAGATGAAAATAGGACATTTTTATGGCTTAGCAGCAAAGAAAGTGGTTCGTTTTTTGCCAGAACTAAAAAATTCCACTTAAAAAAAAAATATTCATACATAGAGTGAATAATAAATACTGTATAGGAATTAAGCCAAATTACAAATTAAGCCAAATATTCCAAATAAAGCCATCAGTTTGAGCTCGCAGTTCATTTTCACACATTTTCTTTTTCTCCTCTGCTGTGAAAAGTCAGTTGCTTATAGTGCACAGTAGCTCAAGCTGAAGTGATTAAGTGATTCTTCCGCTTTCTTCCCTTTCTTCTTCTGACATTTCTATCAGAAAGGAGATAATGGGGTTGATTTACCCAAACTGGAGAATGCACAATGTGGTGCAGCTGTGCATGGGAGCCAATCAGATCCTAACTTCAGATTGTTCAATTAAGCTTTGACAAAATAAAAAATTCTATACAGAGCTGCTCCAGATTTAGTAAATCAACCCCCTTGTCTACCACAAACCTCCGGGAATCCTTGGAATTACATATTAAATATATATATACACACACACACACAGAAAGAGTAGAACAATTCTAAAACAAAAATGCTAAAGTCAGCTGTCTGCTGATGTCCCTCAACCGGTCCAGGCTCGGGAAAAATCATGACTTTGCAGTCGGGATCCACCCAGATACTTTGACTTCTGACTACTTATATTTGGTGGTCCTACACCTCAACTTCCTTTAAAACTTGAATATAAAAAATGTATAATATTACAAGAATAGTAATAATCCAAACCCCTTATAGTTCATGTAAATTGAGTGATTGGGCTAAAGTCAGCGGTTGGTTGATGTCACTCAGCCAGTCCAGGCTCTTTACAGTCGGGATCCACCTAGATGTCTGGGCCGGCAGCCGGCTCAGCCACTCAGCGATCCGCTTAGAGCCTGAGCCAGCTCCTTCCCGCCTCCTCCACAGTCTAGCTCTTCAGTGAGCATTGGAGGGTAGAGTAGAGAGCTGACAGTCAGGGCTTTCTGCTCAGAGTGGAGGGGAAAACTGAGAGATCAGCGGTGTTGGAACAATGCTGCATCCACCTAGGTGAGTATAAATGTTTGGGGTTTCCCATGTATCAATAAAAAAAAAAGTTTTAAAAACGGACGTTTTTTCGGGAGCAGTGATTTTAACCACTTAACGACCGCCCACTGTAAATATACGTCCTGTTTTTAAAGATGGATATCTCGGTAACGGCAGCAGCTGCTGCCACAACCGAGATATCCATCTCTTCAGTGAGCGGTTCTGTCAACGATCTGTCAATACAGGGGTTTGAAGATGTGTTGGTCACTAATGATATGAGATCATTCTTTCAGCCGACCCATCGACAGCTGTCCTCCGGATCCAGCATCAGGGAACGCCTAGACCATCAGGTGTCCGACTACATCAGGTTAACGGCCGATGTGGACGCACTGAGAAGTGATGAACCCCTGGACTACTGGGTGGGCAGGCTTGACCTCTGGCCAGAGCTTGCACAATTTGCAATGGAACTGTTGGCTTGCCCCTTGTCCAGTGTCCTGTCCAAAAGGACGTTCAGCGCAGCAGGGGGGGTCGTGACTGCCAGTGTTGACTACCTCACATTTCTAAAAATGAATGAGGCATGGATCTCGGAGGAATTCAACACATGTGACCAGTAGACCATGTTTGATTCAAATTCCTCATGACAGGCCACAAATATCCACCACCACCCATAACAATTTATGGTCCCTGTCTTAGGTAAATACAGCGGCATAAAAGGCCTTTTATGTCCGTTGAATGCCTAATTTTTAAGGCCTGCACTTATTTATCCTGTGAATGCCTAATGTACCTCCAGCCACAGAATACAATGTTGTTTGCTGTCAGGTGAACGCCTGCCGGCTAATTTTTGGGGCCTGTAATGGTCGATACTTACTTCTGTATTCGGTTTTTCGCTTAATACTTCTGGTAGGCCAGTGTCCATGTTGTGGGACTATTTGTGCACAGCTAGTAAGTATTTTGTGGCTGCAAATATGACCTGCAGGTTTTTAATGTTCGCCTGCCATTAAAGTCAATGGGGCCTGCCGCGAACTTGCGGTTCGCGAACATTTGAGAAAGTTTGCGGTTAGCGTTCGCAAACCGCCCCATTAGATGTTCGTCCATCACTAGTCCCTGCCTGTATTTGTATGAGAACACCAGCAATTGTATTCAGGTAAGATTTAGGTGCACAATGTGCAAATACAGAACAGGTCTCTGGTATAATGATCCCCAGAGCCTACAGTACACTAAGTGAAAATACTGCAGCTAGCACAATAACCTGCCTGCCTGTCAGTATATTATGAAGAGAATAACAGGAACGGATCTAGATAAACTGAATACAGTGTATAAATATATATACAACACCTTGGATGCATATATATCTTCTACACACTGTAACTGAAGCTAACTGACTCGCCTGCCTGCTCTATCTAACTCAAAATAAATGACACTGTCTCTCTCCCTCTCTGTCTGTCTTTAACCACCGCCGCAACACACTACACAAGGCTGCCATGCAGGCGGCCTTATATAGTGTGGGGCGTGTACTAAACCCAATGAGACATAATTGGCAAAGCCACCCTGGCTTTGGCCAATTATGGCTCTCCTTTTTTTTTGTGCTGTGATTGGTCAAAGCATGCGGGTCATAGTGCATGCTTGGCCAATCATCAGCTAGCAATGCACTGCAATGCCGCAGTGAATTGTGGGCCGTGATGTGCCACTCGAACGGCCCATAATGTTTGAAATTCGGTGAACGGTCGAAGCTCATCCCTATTGAGGACCACTGAACGCTGAAAGTATTTGGCTGTTTTTTTTTAGTTGATCACTTGGGGACATTGAGCAGCATGAGGACACGGCCCATTGAGAAATTCCAGTTCATTCCGATGGCTAGTTAGGGTCCTTGGTGTATTTTCTATATCTCCACTTACATTTAAAATTCCAAGGTAGATTTGAAATCTCCAGACATATGCAATCCCTTTTCCCATATCTAGGTTCCACCACTCTCTAATCAATTTACAAGGTTTTTTTTTGTTTTGTTTTTTATCACCTTCGAATGCTGCTTTTTTATTCATCTAAGTTTCTTTGTGATATCATCACGCCACTGTGGTCTTCTGCTTCCTAAAAGGAGTTCAATAGGCAAAAAGGCACAGCCAATAGGAATTAAACATCTGTAAACAGGCCCTCCTCCCCCGAAGGGAAGAAGAGATATTTTTTAGTAACTCTGTTTTAAAAATAAAAATCTGTTTAAGTATGTATTCTTAATTTGAAAAGTCCCTTTTATTGCTCGCAGCCGCCTCCAGATCTCCAAATTCCTTCATTTTTTTTCATGCTACTATGTTATAACTTTTTGTTAGATGGTGGCTACGTTTGTTCTCCATGGTCCCACTGTATGTAGAAACATAGCCACCCTCTCTTGCTTGTTCCCGAGATGAACTATGAACTATGGGATTTGTGGTGTACATAGAGCAGTATGCAACTAAGGTGCAATGCTTGTTTCAACCCAACCTGACTGAGAGTTGAAAAGGAGAGGTTCAGGAGCTGACGGAGGACATTACAAGGATTCAGAAAAAAGAGTAAGAAACTATTTCATAGCCCAGGTTGACCTCAGGACCTGGAGCACGGATGGAAGCGGGCCATCTCCTGGACAATCTGATAGACTACCTGATTTGGGGTTGGGGTTTCATGAGTAGCAGAGCAACTACCTTGCTGCAATCTATGGAAAGTCTTCCCTTGAGCCAAGCTTTAAAATGATCTAAGAAATCAAATTTAAAAAAATAAACAATTTCAAGAAAAAATAGATTATAGAGCCATTAGGTAGTGGATGTGTAAGGATTAGTTTTCAGGAATAACAATATCATTTTGTATCACTTTAACATAGTGATACGTTAGATGGGGGTATGAATGGGGAATGTAAATGCTTGTAGTTCAGCTTTACGTATGATCGGGGGCTGTTTAAGCATCTTAATACATATACAGTGTTTTTATGCTTGTTTTTTCTACCACAAGGCTTTCTGTATGAATGAAAAGAAGAAGGAGACTTGCCCACTAGGAGAAAAGCTTTCACCATGTTAAATGGCCAAAACAAAAATCAGAGGCATCGCACAAGCCCCGTAGCCGTTTGGGTAATGTATAAAATTCACTTTCACGGGAGGAAAGTTATGTATTTATTCAGTCTTCAACGATTTAAATTATTACCCACTCTGAAAAATTATACTGCCACATCAATGCTGTAAAAGCTCCTCATCCTATAAAACATTATAGAAAACCAAAATTATACTTTAACTAGTGCACTTTTTAGTGTCTCGTAAAAGAAAGGATAACGCTGGTCCAGGCTGTCGTTAGACTAGAAGCCACCGATTTACTTGGTTTCTCCTTAAAATAAAATGTAAGGATTTAGATTTTTCTGAAGGGGGTGCAGGTAAGGGATGGGGCTTTTTTTTAAAATATTTGCTGGGAGAGCAAGAGTCTATTTTCTGAGCACAAAGGATATGTTTGTTGGCGACCTGGATTGGACAGCTGTTGGCCCAAAGCTGTCCCAGGTCCCACCCTGTTTTTTTTTTGGATAGAGACCCCACATGGCCGTCTTAAATTTCAAGATCTTTAATATGATACCCTGGCCATAGACCTGCTCACAACATTCCTGACCCGCCATAGACCTGCTCATGACATTCCTGATCCACTGCTAGGCTGGGTTCACACTTATGTGAATTGGATATGGGTTTCCCTGCAGGACAGAAGACTGTGACTGGCTCTCAATAGAGCCGGTTCACACAACTCTGGGGCGGCTACGGGCCGCACTCGAAAAGGGTCCTGTCCGTCTTTGGCTTTGTTTCAGGTACAAATTCAGGCAACAATTCGGACCTGATTCGCACCTGAAATGGTGAACTGGGACATATTGGACCCCTGCTGTGCCCTGCGGCCACAGCTAGTGTGAACCCAGCCTTAAAAAAAGGAATGTCCACACTCAAATGCAATTTCATTACTTTACTACAATGAATGTTTCTTACGGTAATACATTGCATTACACATATTGACAGAATTTTTGGTGTCAAACACCACCGGCAAAACCTTACATCTTGCAGCAATTCTTCACAGTGCACAGCAAAAAAACACTCTGCCACTCTGCCTAAATTTAATGAGAACAAAAACGTTAGTACACATTTTAGGGGGGCTTAGGGTAAAGCACTAAAATGGAGCTGACAAAATACATTGGGAAGTGACTATGCTAGGTGTGTATGGACCCAGGATAGCATGAAGGGAAATATGCATGTAGGCCAAAAACAGAGCATTAAAAGCTTACAGCATGCATGGGGACAAAGGGGGCATTCACAGCATATTACAACCATGGTAATTAGGGAATGATGAAAGAAATACATTAAATACATGGAATATGATGTTAAAGGAGAAAACTTACCTTAATATAGTCCTTCTGCAGGACTTGGATGATGGCAGAACAGGTCTCTGGTATAATGATCCCCAGAGCCTAAGGGGGAGATGCCTGTCGAGAACTTGAGGTCCTGCAGACTTCTCCCAGTTGCCAAGTATCTAATGTGGCAACTATCCTCTGCTCGGCAGTGATGGCTTCACGCATGACGGTGTCCTGCCTCGTGATATAGGGGGACAGCAAAGCCAACAGAGGGTGAAAAACAGGGATCCGTCATTCGGAGATAATTACTGAAATCATCAGGATTATTCTTCTGGATCTCCCGCAGCAGAGACATGTGACAGAATTGGTCCCGCTGGAGCAACCAATTCTTCGTCCATGAACTCCTCCTCACCCTGTTCATGGATTGAGCTCAGGTCAAAGCAAGAAGCCCAACACAAAGCTTATGCACAGCACAAACTCTACGACGAGTACATATCCGCAACATGGCTAGAAATTGGTCAGCTGGTCAGAACGAACTAACAGAAGGCCTATGAAGAACGACCTAAAAATCAGAAACAAGCGGACAAGAACGCACTGGAAAAACTGATACGCACTAACTACACACCCTGAAAGACAAATACGAACCCACAAGCACAAACTGAATGGCAGAAAACGAACTAAAAGCACGAAGACTAAAAAGCGCAAATCGTCTCTCACCAAACTTTTACTAACACGCGGTAACACGAGATCAGCAAAAGCAGACAAAAAGGTGTCGCCGTAGGTTTTGGACTTCCCCTTTATAGTGCCGTCATAGGCGTTGTTCGTCACCACGCTTTGGTCTGAGCGTGTGTAAGCAAGTCAGCCTGAGAGGAATTCTGTCTGGAAAACTGTTGGATTTCTATTCGACGGAAAAAAAGAAACATGTGTGTACTAGGCATCAGCCCTTCCCCCCACAACAGCTAAACTTTCCATCGTACTGCCCTCATCTGTGTACAAACAGAACCCCCCCACCATCTGATCACCTCTCAGTCTCAGCCCTCCACAGAGTACATTTTTGGCTCCACTATAGAGCAGCAGGAGCAGCGGTGAGATTGTCCAGCAGGGGGCGTCAGCATCCGAGCCACAAGGCTGTTTTTCAGCCAGCTTGGGATGCCCTGTCTACGTTACAATCCAGCCCTGAATCAGGAGACAAAACCGGAAACTGGGGATGTCTGGTCACCCTTTTATACAGCCCACTTCCTGTTTCTTCTCTGGAAAAAAGCCAAGGCTTATGACATCATGCACAGCTCTCTCTCTTACTCTTGTGAGAGTTTGCCAGGAAGGGAGGGGGGATGAGTCATATGAGGACCAATGAGAGCTGCGTAGCTGGAGGTATGCCTCTGTGTGTCTGTGTAAATCCAGGAAGTGAACAGGCAGCAGCTTTGGCTGCCCACAGTTAAAATATTTGCAGCCAGACTCGGTGGAGGGAGATTTCTGCAGCATATTTGGCAAGTACAGAATCACAATTTATATAAAATAATATGCAAAGTGGTTGGATGGAAGCTTCAGAATGGCAAAGATGTTTTTATTACAAATTATGTGAGCAGACTGCAGTTCCTCTTTAAGAGAAAGCAGCGAGGTCCCTGTCCTGCGATCTCTCGTTTTTCTCATGTCCAAGGGCACGAGCTGCTTCTGTTTTCTCCAAGTCTCCAGCTACTTAGAAGTCTTTTCTTCCCGTTCCTAATTTGCCTGGAGCAAGGCTTTTATCTAGACTTTTAGCCAAAAGGCACCTGCTAAAATATTCATTGCCAGAAATTGTGCCATGGGTGGTTTTACCCATTTTGTCCAGTTCCGCGTCATTAAAATAAGGTCGATCTGAGCGAAAATAGATTTTGACACAGTAACGCAGCTTTTTCAGAACTAAAAAAAAAAATGGTGTAATAGGCAATTAACCCTTTTCATATGCAGACATTTAAATGTGGAATATTAGAGAAGACAGGGCCTTTACAGGAGACTTTTTGCAACGGACGTTTGCATTGTTCCACAAGAGAATGAAATTATATTATCTTGGGCGATGGATATAAGATGATCTAAAACGTCTGAAGGGGGCTTTATATGAAGACAAGGAGACCTAGAGAGAGAATAAGCCCTTTGAAGCAGTACAGTGCATTCATTTTTTATATTAGAGAATGGGAATATTCAGAGGCTCTAATGTAAAAATGAAAGTTTTAATGCTTAAATCTGATACAAAGAAGATTCCGACTTTCAAGTTTTTAAAGACAGCGATGAGATTCAATCGTCAGGAATGGCGTATTATCTGTGCAAATCCATCAACTGTCATTACAAGCAACCAGGCTTTTTTGATAGCTTCCAAAACATGGCGATGGGGGCCAAAATGACTAAGTTGGTCTGAGGAGAAGGTATGATCTTCACAGGTCATGTGTCATAAGTTCAGCTCCAGAAGAAGAGAAAGCATTCCCCAAAGCTAAAGTCATAGCTATGGTCATAACCAATATTGATGGAGCACCCTCCTAGACAGGTTGATAGCTAGGTTAGGTAAATTTAGTTCAGGGGGCTGTCCTGTAATTAGCTGAAAAGCTTGTGATTGCTTTGGGCTGTTCTGGGCTCTGCAGTTTGCAGGTTTAATTGCTTCCCCCTTGTAACGGAATGGCCCGTGGGACCCAGAGGCTCTTGAAGGGTGTGGGGTACTCCAGTTTCAGCTTCACCAATGACTTGTGTCTAGGGTCATCCTATGTCCACTAGGGGCATAGGATGACTGAGAAATGATATCTCGGATTACATGAGATGGGACAGTAATGATAATTCACAATGTATTGCAGGATATCTTGAAACATTACCGGTCAATAGAGTGCTTCATTCATGCGGGAACACAGACTGTTAAGGTGGTAATTAAGTCTGCTACTGTCATGTAAATTAACCTGAGTCTGGCTTCAAAGACCTTTCATTGTGTATGCTAATTGACACTGTATTGTGTGAAGTTCTATTCTATAAATGTGTTGTGAGCTAGCACAGTCTAAAAGGTCAGATGTCTGATGTGTCAGACCTGGTGCCAGAAAGTCTACCCAAGATGTGTATTGGAGGCTTGTTAGGAAGCATTGTATAATGTTGTGGGTGGAGTTGAGTCATTGTTCATATTTGGTTGCTAACTGTATAAGAGCCTGAGTTTACCATTAAACTATCTATTCGTTTGAACCAGAGAACAGAGCTGCGTGTCTCTTTTCTGGGGAATCTGTATGGGCCATGTTTGTCTGCTGGATTGTGGAGTGTCGATAACCTGTCGTGTCTTGGGTGGAATGGAATATCTTAAACAGCTTTAACCCCTGACCGTTACACCCCTGTTTTCTGGAGGCTTCCAAAATATAGTGGGTTGGGAAAGTCAAAGAAGCTGCCTGAATATTTATGTGGTTGCAGCCAATCCCTGGGAGAGGGTGCCCAGAAGGTGGTTGGGGGAGTGCATAAATAGCTTGGAGTCTGAGATAGCCCTATTCTTGTAGAGGCGGTGAATTTCCCAGCCTTAAGGGCTGCTGCCCTCTCAGGCAGCCCAGCTGACATTTACCAGGACCTCATCGAAGTCCCTGCTATGCTAAAGCTGGGGGACCTACTTGCTAAGAAACTCTGAATCTAAAGAAGGGGGATTTCACCTAGGATTCCGTTTGAAGAGTCCACTAAGGAAATGTCTGCCTGACACTGGAGGGAGGCATCTAAATACCATAGGACTTAGTGAACAAACTGCCCTCTCCCTCCAGTGCTCTGTGCTGATATAGTCAAGAAACAGTCACACTTTTCAGCATAAGTGTCCTCACACAGACTTGTATTGGAGAAGAAATTAGGGATGTATATGACCAAGTCTGTTACTGAGTGCACTGGGTTCTACTCTGTCACTATCACATGCTAGAGGTCAAATGCTCTCTCATTTCTTATTTGGAGTACCTGTGTAATCATTTTTAAATTTTGTGAAAATGAAAATAAGGAAGAAACAAGAAAATAATTACAGATATAACATAATGGACAATAGCAGCAGTAAAATAAACAGGAATAAAAGTTAAAAGTCCTCGCAAAGTTTCCCTGTGCAGAGTCCACATCAGGAGCAATATCTGAACCCAAGACCTCTGCTGCCTGTGCCAGTAGCTCTCCTTGCTGAGCTGAGATGCTGCACATCATTCTGTCTGAACCCTTGGATACTTTTGTCTTGTATCTTGTTTTTGAACTCCTTGCTCCTCCAATTAACTTCCTATTTAAGCCATGCCTTTGCACCTCCTGTTTGTCAGGTTATTGTGCTCTCTCCAGTCAATATCTTGCTCTTTTGCCTATCTACAGCTGTCCTTATCTCCACTACCGACCTTTGGCTTGTTCCTCGACTACGCTTCTGCTTGTTCTCAACCTGCAACCACTTATTACCGAAAAAACGAATGCAGCCACCACATCTAATTATTGGTAAACTGCAATATATACATTTTTTTGGAGGGGTTTAATATTACTTTCACCACTTCAACCCCGGGCCATTTGGCTGGTTAAAGACCAGGCCACTTTTTGCAATTCGGCACTGCGTCGCTTTAACTGACAATTGCGCGGTTGTGCAACGTGGCTCCCAAACAAAATTGAGGTCATTTTTTTCCTACAAATAGAGCTTTCTTTTGGTGGTATTTGATCTCCTCTGCAGTCTTTATTTTTTGCTCTATAAACAAAAATAGAGCGACAATTTGGAAAAAAAAATCAATATTTTTAAAAGCTATAATAAATATCCCCCAAAAAATATATATATAAAACTTTTTTTTTCTCTCAGTTAAGGCCGATACGTATTCTTCTACATATTTTTGGTAAATTAAATCGCAATTAGCGTTTATTGATTGGTTTGCGCAAAAGTTATAGCGTCTACAAAATATGGGATAGTTTTATGGCAGTTTTATTAATATATTTTTTTTTTACTAGTAATGGCGGCGATCAGCGATTTTTATCGTGACTGCGACATTATGGCGGACACATCAGACACTTTTGCCACCATTTTAATTTTTACAGCGATCAGTGCTAAAAAAATGCACCGATTACTGTAAAAATGACACTGGGAGTGAAGGGGTTAACCTGTAGGGGCGCTGAAGGGGTTAAGTGTGACCTGGGGAGTGCTTCTAACTGTTAGGGGGCGTGGCTTCCCGTGACACATCACTGATTGCTGTTCCCGATGACAGGGAACACGATCAGTGACAGTGTCACTAGGCAGAACGGGGAGATGTTGTGTTAACACTAACATCTCCCCGTTCTTCCTCTCCGTGAGATGATCGCGGGTATGCCCGCAAACATCGAGTCCGCAGGAACCGCAGTCGGGCTCCCGGAGCTCGCACGCACGACCACAATGCCGCTTTTTAAAGGGGACGTATATAGACGTTCTTCTGCCTGTCCGTGCCATGCTGTTGACGTATATCGCCGTGCGCTGGTTGGCAAGCAGTTAAGAAAGATGATTAGCATTACAGACAGGAAGCTAGCTTTATTAAGACAGGATGCACAGAATCCCTAGTCTATCAATGCAAATACCAACTTCCTAAAAATTGAAACTTCTTAATAGGTTGCTAGGTTGGAAGTTTTCAGGAAAGCGTCCCATAGCTCCACTTATCGGATCCCGAGGTCAATTAAACTGGTGTATGTACTGCCAATTTATGGTGTATTTTTTTCTTTGTCACTTACTATCTTTTTCTCTTTCTCTCATTACCTCCCTGTTCTTCCTTTCCTTTTGTTCTTGCTTCCTCCCTTCCAGGTCTTCTTATTGTATATAATGCATGGAATTCAGTCTCCGTGGCCCAGATTCTCAAAAGACATACGATGGCGCATCTCCAGATACGCCGTCGTATCTCTGCCTAGCACCATCGTATCTATGCGACTGATTCTTAGGCCGGGTACTCACGAACAAACATGTATGGTGAAAGCGGTCCGTCGGACCGTTTTCACCGTACATGTCTGCCAGAGGGCTTCTGTACGATGGTTGTACACACCATCGTACAGAAGTCCGCGCGTAAACAATACGCGGGGCGT
Source organism: Rana temporaria (assembly GCF_905171775.1). Lineage (NCBI taxonomy): Eukaryota > Metazoa > Chordata > Amphibia > Anura > Ranidae > Rana > Rana temporaria. Next base: position 21,791,574 of record NC_053501.1, read on the forward strand.
GTCCGCGTCGTCGCCGCGACGATGACGCGGAGACGTGGGCGGGCCTGCCATTTAAAGGCTTCCACGCATGCGTCGAAGTCATTCGACGCATGCGAGGGACGGCGGGCGCCTGGACATGTACGGTAGGTCTGTACTGACGACCGTACATGTCCGAGCGGGATTCCAGCGGACGGTTTTAAAACACGTCCAGGAATATTTGTCCGCTGGGAAAAGGCCCGGCGGGCAAATGTTTGCTGGAATTTGGCCCGCTCGCGCCCACACACGACCAAACATGTCTGCTGAAACTGGCCCGCGGACCAGTTTCAGCATACATGTTTGGTCGTGTGTACGGGGCCTTAGAATCAGTTACGCATAGATATCCCTTAGATCCGACAGGCGTAAGTCTCTTACGCCGTCGGATCTTAACTGCAATTTTTTGTTTTGCCCGCTAGGTGGCGCTTCCGTCGATTTCCCCATCGAGTATGCAAATTAGCTAGATACGCAGTCAATGTTAAGTATGGCCGTCAAAATTTTTAAAAGTTACGTCGTTTGCGTAAGTCGTCCGTGAATGGTGCTGGACGTAATTTACGTCCACGTCAAAACCAATAACGTCCTTGCGATGTAATTTAGAGCAATGCACGCTGGGATTTTTTAGGGACGGCGCATGCGCAGTTCGTTCGGTGCGGGGACGCGCTTCATTTAAATGATACACGCCCCCTACCCGCTGAATTTGAATTCCGCCGGGTGATTTACGTTACGCCGCCGCAACTTTACACGCAAGTGCTTTGTGAATAAAGCACTTGCCTGAAAAACTTGGGGCGGCGTTACGTAAATCAGATACGTTACGCCCGCCCAAATTTACGCCCATCTACGAGAATCTGGGCCCTTGTGTAGCAAGGTGCTGACAGGATTTCTCCCATTAACTACTTTGGGCTATCTAGCACTGGAAAGCTGCAAGGTTCATTTCACTTGCATGCTCTTTATTCTTCTCCCCCCCACCCCTTATGTTGCAGGACTGGTGAGAGGGTTGTCAATCCGCTATCTATACTGTTTGGCGGGAACTGAGTCATTTATAAATGATATTGGGTCTGGGATTAAAAGTAACATTTCTGTCTTTGCAGATGACACCAAGCTATGCAGTGGAATAACGTCCTTACAGGATGTCTCCAATTTACAGGCCGACCTCAATGCTCTGTCTAATTGGCCAACTAGGTGGCAAATGAGGTTTAATGTTGATCAATGTAAAGTTATGCACTTGGGAGCTAAGAATATGCATGTATCATACATACTAGGGGGAGTACAACTGGGATGATCAATAGTAGAGAAGGATCTGAGGGTTTAGGTAGATCATAAGCTGAATAATGGCATGCAATCCCAAGCTGCAGTTACCAAAGCGAGCAAAGTCCTTTCTTGTATTAATAGAGATATGGACTCAAGAGAGAGAGAGAGATATTATTTTGTCCCTGTACAAATCATTTGTAAGACCTCATCCAGACCTCATTAGGAATATGCAGTTCAGTTTTGGGCATCAATTCTAAAAAAGGATATCGGGGAACTGGAGAAAGTGCAGAGAAGGACAACCAAATTGATAAGATGCTTTGAGGAGCTCAACTTTGAGGAAAGAGGAACTGAATGTATTCTCTTTTGAGAAGAGGAGATTAGGGGGTGATATGATCAACATGTACAAATATATAAGGGGTCCATAAAGTACGGAAAGGTTTTTTCACAGTTAGAGCTGTGAAAATGTGGAATAGACTCCCTCCAGAGGTGGTTCTAGCCAGCTCAGTAGATTGTTTTAAAAAAAGACCTGGATTCTTTCCTAAATGCACAAAGTATAACTGGATACTAATATTTATACATAAAGTTGATCCAGGGAATATCGGATAAGTGGTCCATATAGTGAACTTGGTGTTGAGTTATTCACTTTAAGGTTATCACAGAGGACAAGGGGGAACTCTTTACGACTAGAGTAAAAGAGAACTCAATGTCAAATTTTAAATAAAAAACCGGCATGGGTTCCCCCTCTAGGAGCATACCAGGCCTTTAGGTCTGGTATGGATTTCAAGGGGAACCCCCTACGCCGACCGGTCTGCGTGCTCGGATAAGGGTCTGGTATGGATTTCGGGGGAACCCCCACGCCGTTTTTTCGGGATAGGGGGTTCCCCTTGAAATCCATACCAGACCTAAGGGCCTGGTATGCTCCTAGAGGGGGAACCCATGTCGGTTTTTTATTTAAAATTTGGCATCGAGTTCCCCTCCTGAAGGCGACTCCAAGTCGCGTTGTGATTCATACTCAAGTCGTGTTCAAGTTGCCTCCCAAAGTCGTGCTGAAAGTCGTGTTGCCCCTGTGTGAACCGGGTCTCCGCGATTGCTCCTTTGTAACATTGTTGACCAGTAATAAGTATTGATATACCAGCTATGTTTTCTTTTGCTAACTGGGTGTGGTGTCTGTCCTTTAAATGTATCATTTTGTGAAAACATAGGATTACCGCTTGTGATTTTCTTTGTGAACAAAAGGGGTTGTGTGTCCAGCCTGGTGTGTTGGAGAGGCTGTTTTTTTTTGAGAGGGCAAGGCCAACATCAGAGGACCCATCTCACTCCTTCAGGGGTGGCGCTACCCTTATACTATATACAGTACCAAGCAACAGCAATATGTGTCATAGGCAAATAACATTTTTCAGTGGCACTTCTTATTTAATGCTCACTCCTTGCACGGTTATATTATTCATTAACTAAGATATATTTGTTTGTGTATTCAGAACGAACCGGAGTCACTTCCACATGACATAAAAATACATTCCCATCCATTCGGCTGGCATTGCGGCAATGATCATTTAAGGGATCACCGTGGCATCTCGTCCTCAGTCTTTCCTGCTGCTTTAGGAACTCACTAGTCAGACTGGTGACTTTATGACATCCCAGATGACATTAACAGCTCCCGTTTTAGACACCAGGTCTAAAAATGCAGCATGGGGATGGGTTCGCAGATACTTTGAAAAATATGCATATTTTTATTGAAGACGGTAGAGGCAGGAAAAGTCCTTTTTTTTTTCTTTTCCTCCCTTTTGAAAGCTAACATAGCAAACTGCTGTCAATGGCTTGAGATGGTGACACGGCTAGGATTTAACCTGCTTTGCATACTGAGAATCCTTACAACAGCTGCATCCTTCCTGACAGGGTCTAATTAGTGTTTCCACCCTACTTTTATATTGACTGGAAGAGACAAGGAAAAGGCTAGAAATTTAAATAAAATCCTTTTAACCCCTTCTATCGTTGTGGATATGTGGTGGCCATACGTATGATAAGCAGGAGGTGGGATCCGAAGTCTCTGGTGAAAAAAACGGCTTCTAAGTTCCTGTTTTACTTGTTCGTGTTTGCCGTGCATTGTGGGGAAGAATGCCAATCATTTCTCATTTGTACCAGACATGAGCACTTGCTGTGATGCGTACTGTCCACATCCACAGATTGTTTGCTGTGGATGACTTATTTTTTATTTTTAGCTGTAATATTTAGAAGGCCACTCTCATCTAGAGCTTTGTGGAACCCTAGGGTTCCTTCAGTGGTTGCTAGGGTTCAGTGCCGGGACAAGGTAATCTAGCGGCAAGGGCAAAGATGACAAACGATGCCCCCCTCTAAAAAGAATAGTATGACCATTATGTGTCAACAAAAATCTTCCCCTCCCCAAAAGAATGTGAGCACTCATTTTCACAGCTACCCCCTAAGCATATATTACACTTTTCAAGACAAAATTCTCCCTAAACAAAGATTCCACCTCTTCCAGGACAAATCCCTCCTCCCAGCTCAAATCCTCTCCCTCCATGTGTCCCATCCCCCCCATCCTAGCACAAATACTCTACTCCCCACATTTCCCCTCTGAGCATAAATTCTTTCCCACCTCCAAATCCCCTCTCCTAGCAGTAACCCCCCCCCCCCAAATATTCCGTCCTAGCACAAATTCCCCCCCAATGAGCCCTACTAGCACAACCCCCCCATCCCTTTTCCTAACAGAAATCCACTCTCTTACTTACCCATCCTAGCACAACCCCGCAAAATCTCCAGCACACATAGGGCAGCTGCCAACCCCAAGCCCTGCTATGGTTCCTTCAATTGTGGCTGGATGACCTTCGTTTTGACGGGGCTTATCTAGTTCCAGGACCAATGTCAATTGGCAAAGCCAGAAGCAAGAAACCAATGATCTTTTTAACTATCTTTAAGGATGGCATTTTTCCTACTTACCACCAATGTAGAGGACATTTTCCCATTGACTCCTGATTACCTGCTTTTAGTAAGGGTTCCCCAAGACCTGAAATATACTTTAGGGGTTCTTCTGTGGTAAAAAAGGTTGAGAAAGGCTGATTTAGACTGTCACATACTCCTATATTGCCTAAAAAGAATGCAAACCATTATGTGCCCTGATTGTACATAAATAGAAATTGTGGGTCCCTTTAAATCCCTGGTGCCCAACCTGCGGCCCTTCGGCCCTTTGGCATATGATGTGCAGCCCTCCAACTTCAGCAGTCTATAGTGGAAACATTGATTAGGGTAATAGCATTGATCTCTACTAGCCTCATTTAACATGTTCCCAATTTTGTATTTTCTTCTGTATACCCCCCCCCCCCCCAAAAAAAATGTAGCATGTTCACACTCTTTGATCCTCATTTCCACTACTTTTTCTGATAGTCCTCTCGGGCATTACATACTGTATATAGCATACCGCATTTGAGACTTAGGTTGACAACTACTATCATGATCGGTTTGCAATTAATGATTGTGAGCACAGAGGCACCCAGTGCTCGTGGCAAAAGCCTCTGAACATAATGAAAGCTTTATAAAGCAAGTGAATATATATTTGCAGTGAATTTTTTGGTGAATCTGGGATTCTTATAAACATATCCTTTACAGATACAGATTTAGCTTAGCGACCATTTTTATATAAATTTTAATTAAGATTATTTAGCATAGCGGCTTTTGGCATAAAAAATGTGAGTGCGTGTGTCGTGTTGGCATCTGCAAAGATTCAGCTTCCTCACTATCCAAATTCCTGTCTTCTCAGCATAGTTCATGATCACACAACACATCCTGTATCATTTGGGTGTCATCCAAGACTTGGCCCAACCTTAGCACAGGATGGAATTTTCATCTTCACTGGATGATCTTCCAACCTGACCGCTGTCAGAACTGCTTTATTTACCAAGAGCCATTGTCCCATGAAGGACTAGTCACAAACTTGTCTTGCATACACACGGTCACACAAATTTCTCCTGTGCTAATAAGCACACATTTTGTCTAATGATATAATGCATCTTACCAATCATTCTATTTCCCGTATATCTCCAAGTAAACAGACCTCACCACAGCTCAGGTTCTCAGCTCCTCAGCATGACTTCCTGGGAGCAGTGTGTTTGGCTATTTTATTCGTAAAAGACAAAAGCTCTGACAAACAGGAAGTGATCGTCACAATAGCTAATCGCTTCCTCAATACAAAATGACATCACAGGGAATGGCAAACAGTAAAGGGGAGGGCACTCACAGGAAGTGACCTAACAGGAAATCCTTCCAACAGGATTAGTTAATGTGATAGACTCGGACCCTCTTATGTCTTAAATCATCCTATGTCCACTAGGGGCATAGGATAACTGAGGAATGATATCTTGGAATCCCTGAGATGGGATTATTATGCAATTATTATCCACAATATATTCCAGGATATCTGTAAAGAACTATTTACTGGTTGTTGATTCTGAACTCACTGGGTTAATTGTAAGAGTGACTCATTCATAATGTTAGATGCTAATCTGCCATCTGTCTGTTCTCTGTGCTAATTGACCCTGCTATTGTGTGAAGATTTCCTGTGTTTACACTTATGATAATGTATATTGTATAGCAGGTGAGCGGAGACGTGACGTCTACTCTATCTCAGTCGCCTAGTCTGGGTAAATGATTAGTTAATTAGCTCATGTTAATTTATGTTCTGGTTACCTCCTCTTTACACTGTATATAAGATTGCATTCTTGGTTCTATTAAACACTCCATGTTCAGCACACAAACAAGTCTCGTTGTATGTTGAGAGAAACTGGAATATCTGATATCTATATTCAGACTGATAGGAAGCGATATATGACAGAAGCACTCAAGCGGAGTGCGGGACGTTCCGTTACAGTTAATACAAACAACCAATGAATAATGGCTAAAGGCTTATGGGCGTGTCTGAGCAGAGACAGGGTGCATGAAAGCTAAACAGTCTCCGACCATAACAGCCCAAAGCTCCCGTATTACCGCTGATAGGAATCCTTATTCTGCCCTGTTCCAGAGAACAACGCATACCCAAATTATACTACCGTTCCTTGTTGATGGGAGGCTATCTTCAGGTGTACACTACGAATCCCGACCGTGCTGATCAGGCACAGCAGAGACAAGAGCGTACATCCGCCTATAACCATTGTATTTTTGTGAAGCAACTACAGTGAATAGAATTAAAGGGATTGTAAAGGTCCAATTTTTTTTTCTAAATAGCTTCCTTTACCTTAGTGCAGTCCTCCTTCACTTACCTCATCCTTTGATTTTGCTTTTAAATGTCCTTATTTCTTCTGAGAAATCCTCACTTCCTGTTCTTCTGTCTGTAACTCCACACAGTAATGCAAGGCTTTCTCCCTGGTGTGGAGTGTCGTGCTTGCCCCCACCTCACTTGGACAACAGAAGAGTCAGGACGCTCTCTACGTTGCAGATAGAGAAAGGAGCTGTGTGTTAGTGTCCTGACTCTCCTGTTGTCCAAGGGAGGGGGCGAGCATGACACTCCACACCAGGGAGAAAGCCTTGCATTACTGTGAGGAGTTACAGACAGAGGAACAGGAAGTGAGGATTTCTCAGAAGAAATAAGGACATTTAAAAGCAAAATGGAAGGATGAGGTAAGTGAAGGGGGACTGCACTAAGGTAAAGGAAGCTATTTAGGGAAATAAATTGTACCTTTACAACCCCTTGGTTGGCTGGTGTAGGTCCAGGGCCAGTGCAAGGAATTTTGTCTACTCATGCTGCGTACAGACAATCGGACATTCTGACAACAAAACCGTGGATACATTTCCAACAGATGTAGGCTCAAACTTGTCTTGCATACACACTGTCACACAAATGTTCCGAACATTAAGAACGCGGTGACATACAACATGTACAACGGCACTGGAAAAGGAAAGTTCAATACCAGTTGTGTTAGTAGATGTTTGGCGAGAGACGATTCACGCATTTCAGCCTCGTGCTTTTCAGTTCGTTACAGAGTGACGAATGTGCTATCTGCATTACGAACCGAGCGCTTCCGTCTCGTACTTGATTCAGAGCATGCGTGGAATTTTGTGTGTAGGAATTGTCCACACACGATCGGAATTTACAAGAACGGATTTTGTTGTCGGAAAATTTGAGAACCAGCTCTCAAATATTTGTTGTCGGAAATTCCAACAGCAAATGTCTGATGGGGCCTACACACGGTCGGAATTTCCGACAACAAGCTTACATCGAACATTTGTTGTCGGAAATTCCGGCCGTGTGTACGTGGCATTAGACTGGGCATAAAGAGGTACATGTATGTCAATGCATAAAGTAGCATTTGAAACAGAACTTTGGACCTACATTTCTTCATAGATGCAAGCAATCCACCTTTGGGACAATGTATTCTTGGGAGGGAGCCCCCTACTAACTAACACATGTCTAGGTGGAGGTTTTAAACATGTAAGAACTACAGGACATTAAACGGTAAAGCTCCCTCTTTTTTCCCAGATGCTGTTACAGCATGGAAATGTAAGCTTTGAGGTAGATGGTCAATCATCTCACGTTACCATAAGATCAAAAAGCCAGCTACATCATTGTGGAAAATCCGATCATCTGCAGCAATTCCGACGTGCAAAATTCCGATGCATGCTCAGAAACAATTCAACGCATGCTCGGAAGCATTGAACTTAATTTTCTCGCCTCGTCGTAGTGTTGTATGTCACCGCATTCTTGACGGACGAAAGTTCAGAGAACTTTTGTGCGACCGTGTGTATGCAAGCCAAGCTTGAGTGGAATTCATTTGTAAAAACCATCCAAGGTTTTTTTCCGACGGAATTTCCACTCGTGTGTATGGGGCGTTACTCATAGCATGATATTGCTACTACAGTAAGTGCTCAAAAAAAGTTTCATAAGCATTCGTGTTTCCGGCTTCTTGATCTTCTGGATTTGTATTGGACGTGATGGCCTGAGCACCGACACTCTACTCATATATCTTTCAACACTGTGGTAGAGCTTGGGGTGACTCTTCTGTATCTACATCTCCCATGACCCCCCCAAAAACCCACACACCAACATTATTTAAAGCGGGAGTTAACCCAAATTTTTTTTTTTTAACATTAGATTGATGCTCATTTTGTCAAGGGGAATCGGGTAGTTTTTTTTTAAAATCAAAGCAGTACTTACCGTTTTAGAGAGCGATCTTCTCCGCCGCTTCCGGGCGTTCCTATTTGATTGACAGTAGCCGAAAGAAGCCGAACGTCGGTGCGGCTCTATACGGCGCCTGTGCACCGACGTTCGGCTACTTTCGAAAAATTGTGACGCGATGTATGCTACCGTCAGAAGCCTGTCGGAAGCCTGTCAATCAAATAGGAACGCCCAGTCCCGCAGCCCATACCCGGAAGCGGCAGAGAAGATCTCTCTCTAAAACGGTAAGTACGGCTTCGATTTAAAAAAACTACCCGATTCCCCATGACAAAATGAGCATCAATCTAATGTTAAAAATTAAGTTTTCGGGTGAACCTCCACTTTAAATAAATAAAAAGATGTTCTTCAGGTTTATTTGTTTTGCATGAATAATTATTTATTTTTTTATTTTATTTTTATTGAATCATTTCTATCACAGGTGAGCCCACTGACTGGAGAGGGGCTATGCCATAAGGACTTCATCTCTTGTTGTGTTTGAATATTCTTGTATTTCCAACACTAAGCGAGTCTTGTAAATTCCACTGATTCCTTTCAATGAGTTAAGATGTGTTTGCCCTCCGTCATTCACACGGTGTTGTAATCTGGGTTTACACAAGCTGCTTTATTGAAGGTAAACCCTTTTCTGTCTGCATTCCAAGGCCGAGCAGGAGAAAAGATTTGGGATTAAAACCAGATTCAGACAAACTCACGCCGTCTGTCATTGAGCCCTGAGGCGATGGGCGTCATCATTGATAAATCCGACCAACAATAGGACAGTAATTAAGAAGTGGAGTCTCTCTCTCCCTACCGTGGAGCCTATTTAAGTCCAAGAAGTGGCTCCGTACCTGGAAAACAAAGATTTGAGTGACACGGGATAGCACGCGGGAAGTTGGGGCCCCAAGTTTGGTCGTTGTTGGGACTTGCAGATCTTACTCTGTGGTTTTTCCAGGACGGAGTGTGTGCCGCCAGGACACTCAACAAGTCATTACATTCTTGAGGCCCAAACAGTAGAAGTGTTCTACTCGGGGATTTCATTTTTTTTCTCCTGTGTTTGCTTCATGGAGAAATTATCATAGCAAAATAAATTAAAATAAAATGTGTCCCATATATTTCATTCACATAACCCTTTATTGTCATCAATCACAACCTTCATCACTGTGAACTGGAACCCAAACAAGCCTGGTCTTTTTTTTTTTTTTTTTTACGAAACAACTCAACACTAGACATACAGGGCCAGATTCACAGTACAAGTACGCCGGCGTATCTACTGATACACCGGCGTACTTTCAAATTTGCCGCGTCGTATCTTTAGTTTGAATCCTCAAACCAAGATACGATGGCTTTTGGCTTCGATCCGACAGGCGTACGGCTTCGTACGCCTTCGGATCGTAGGTGCAATACTTCGGCGCCCGCTGGGTGGAGTTTGCGTTGTTTTCCGCGTCGGGTAAGCTAATTAGCATTTTCCGTCGATCCACGAAGGTACGCGCGGCTTTCGCTTTCTCTTACGTCGTCGCTAGTCGGCTTTTCCCGGCGTATAGTTAGAGCTGCTATTTTGTGGCCTATATTTAGACCTGCCATGTTAAAGTATTGCCGTCGTTCCCACGTCAAATTTTTATTTTTTTATTTTTTTGCGTAAGTCGTCCGTGAATAGGAAAGGACGTAACTCACGTCGACGTTCAAAAAATGACGTTGGTGCGACGTCATTTCGCGCAAAGCACGGCGGGAAATTTCAAAACGGAGCATGCGCAGTACGTTCGGCGCGGGAACGCGCCTAATTTAAATGATCCACGCCCCCTACCCGGATCATTTGAATTAGGCGGGCTTGCGCCGGAGGGATTTACGCTACGCCGCCGCAACTTTACAGGCAAGTGCTTTGTGAATCAAGCACTTGCCCGTAACACTTGCGGCGGCGTAACGTAAATGCGATACGTTACGCCGCCGCAGATGTACCTGAATCTGGCCCTTAGTACATACTCTATTCATACTGAACACACGGTGTTCTTACTACACACTGATAAACACACACCAATCGTTGTACACACACTAATCATATAACACACAAACCTCAATCCCCATCATACTACACAGACACAGATCATACTATACACACCCTGATTATACTAAACACACACTGATCATACAATACACCCCAAAATCATATACACACACTCATCAGTCTATTCTACACCCATACCTATCATACTATACACACTCCGATCATACTACACACACAAATTCACCTACACACACTCTGATCATACTACACACACACCAATCATACTACACACACACACAGACACACCAATCATACTGATGAATTAGAGTGGAGACTGCGAGCCAGGCCTTCTCATCCAACATCAGTACCTGACCTCACAAATGCACTTCTGGAAGAATGGCCAAACATTCCCATAGACACACTCCTAAACCTTGTGGACAGCCTTCCCAGAGGAGTTGAAGCTGTTATAGCTGTAAAGGGTGGGCCAACTCAATACTGAACGCTACAGACTAAGACTGGGATACCATTAAAGTTCATGTACATGTAAGGGCAGGTGTCCCAAAACTTTTGGCAATATAGTGTATCAGACACACATTCCTGATCATTACAAAAAAAAAAGACAATTTGCTGGATGAATGCAATAGGCATGAGCTAATTGATTTTCAGCCAATTGATTTTCAGTGACAAATTCAGCCAATATTTTTAAAGAATTGATTTTCTGATAATTGGTATCTGCAACTCCTCCTTAAAATAAGTTGGACTTGGTAATGGGGATTTTTTGCCTGCATGTGTTTCTACAGTTTACATCTAGTGCAGACATGTCCAAAGTCCGGCCCGCGGGCTAATCGCGGCCCAAATTCCGGTTTTGAACGGCCTGCCTGGTTGTTTGGACATATATAGCTTTTGTGGCCCCCGACAATCTCCCAGCGCTGGGGCCACAAGGATGTATATGCCTTGGAGGACAGGGAGGAGGCAGGACGAGGGCCGTACACACACATAGGAGAATTTCCTGTTTACGGCCGGCCTTTGTAATAGGAAGTCAAAGGTGCTGCATTCCTGGTAATGGTGAGTGCATTCCTGGCAAAGGTGCTGCATTCCTGGCAATGGTGCTGCATTCCTGGCAATGTTTGGTGCATTCCTGGCAGTGGTGCTGCATTCCTGGCCTTGGTGCAGCATTCCTGGCAATGGTGGGGGTGCATTCTTGGCAGTGGTGCTGCATTCCTGGCAATGGTGCGGCATTCCTGGCAATGGTGGGGGTGCATTCTTGGCAGTGGTGCTGCATTCCTGGCAATGGTGCGGCATTCCTGGCAATGGTGGGGGTGCATTCTTGGCAATGGTGAGGCTACATTCATGGCAATGGTGGATCTGCAGATGGACACCTGTGAGGCTGCAGATGGGCACTGACCCTTATTTTGCCTCACATTTCGTTATTTAAAAAAAAAAAATCCTGAAACTTTGCTCTTAAAGTGAAGGTGCGTGTTATATGCCAATAAATACGGTATATCCAAATAATACGCTCAAGCTCATCTCTTTACTCACACAGCCACAATGGCAAGAGAATTCTTGTTGGGCAGTGTATTGAACAGTGCTTGAACGGACACACTTATAGCTGGATTCAGAGACAGTTACGCCAGCGTATTAGTAGATACGCCGTTGTAACTCTGAATCTACGCCGTCGTAAATTTAAGCGTATTCTGGAAACCAGATACGCTTAAATTAGGCTAAGATACGAGCGGCGTAAGTCTCCTACGCCGTCGTATCTTAGGGTATATATTTACGCTGGCCGCTAGGTGGCGCTTCCATTGTTTTCCGCGTCGAATATGCAAATGAGCAATATACGCCGATTCACGAACGTAAGTGTGCCCCTCGCAATTAGTTACGCTGTTTATGTAAGAGATACGCCGGCGTAAAGATAAAGCTGCTCCCTAGGTGGCGTAGCCCATGCAAGGTATGGACGTCGGAACAGGCCTATCTTTTTACGTTGTTTGCGTAAGTCATACGCGAATAGGGCTGTGCGTAAGTTACGTCATGTCGTAGGCAGTGTTCGACGTATCTTAGGCATTCTATCCGACGCATGCGCACTGGGATTCTTTCACGAACGGCGCATGCGCCATTCGTAAAAAACGTCAATCACGTCGGGTCACCAGTCATTAACATAAAACACGCCCCCCTGTTCCACATTTGAATTAGGCGCGCTTAGGTCGGCCCATTTACGCTACGCCGCCGTAACTTAGGAGGCAAGTGCTTTGTGAATACAGCACTTGCCTCTCTAACTTACGGCGGCGTATCGTATATGCCATACGCTACGCCTGCCTAACGTTGCGCCCGCCTACGTGAATCTGGCTATTAGACCGAGTTTTTATGGTTCAAAGAATGTCAGGCAAAATAGTTGGCCCTCATGCATGTTCACTTCATCAAATCTGGCCCTCTTTGAAAAAAGTTTGCACACCCCTGATCTAGTGAATGCCCCTTTCCAGGTCTAAAATTGATTTCAATACCTACACACTTTCCATAAAAACTGCATTCGGTCCCAGTGAACAGCTCAGTAATATTTTACCGTGTGCAATCTATGATGGAAATCCATAGACAATAACAACCTACGCACAAATTAAGTGTATTGTTTCTCCTGACGAGAATTACACAGACTTGCCTGGGAGTACTCTGCAATTATATCCCAGTTCTGCCCAGCTAGAGGTTATCTAAAGCCTGGCTATCTCATAGGGAATATGAGACAACTCCTAGGTCTTGTCTCTCGAGCCTGGGGAAATCCTCAATATTGCAAAGACTGGGGACCTTTGGGCGGATACAATTATTCCCATGCTGGCTAACTGGCTACGATCTCCTACAGGGATTGGACAGAACTTTACAGTAGCCACAAACATATCATTCATTTCACTAATAATACCCTATTAGGGCTTTGCCAGATGACCAAAAGTGCCTTTGTGCATTTCCATATGTGGATGTGGAAGAAAAATATTATCTCATGGCAATTACTGACAACACCTGCTCAGGTTTTTTATAAAAAAAAAACATTCATAGAGGTTATAAATAAATTCCAAAATATTTTATACTATAATACTTTACTCTCTTTACTTATGTTGGTCAAAATGACACACAATTTGCTAAAGATAATAATCATCAAAATATTATTTTCTACTAAAATAAATTCGTCTAATATCAATTCAACTTACTTAATGAATAAAAATATATGTTTTTTTCCATTTTCTAGCCATGTTTAAAAAACTGGAAATCAAAATAGCTATTTTTTTCACAAGAAGAAAGAAAAATCAACAGACACATTTTTTATTTATTTTTTGTCCCCCTAAATAACAGGCTAAAACACTTTGTTGTTTTTAATGCAAATCGATAAAACGCCTCTTTCCTCTCCGGTGTTCTACTCTCCGGACAGTATAAACATGTCACATAAATGTCACATAAATAAAGGTGTAAAGTGCTGGATTGTGTCACCATGTTCACACGGTGCTTTTAATGGATTTAAATGTGTGTTGGACACCAATCTATACCATTAATTTTTCATGTATTTTATGCCTACTATTAGAATTTGTGTTCAGTATATAGTTAGATAAACTGCATTGTCAATATAAATTTTATATGACTGTTTTATGTCCGGCATATTGCTCGCTAAAGTAGCCTGGTCATTGCCTTGCATGTTGTTTTACCAGAGGAGTTACAGAGTTTGTGACAAACTGAATGCAAAATTTTAACTCATCGCTGTGTCTAATGCCGCGTACACACGACCGTTTTTCGGGATGTAAAAAAATTAAAACAATTTTTAATGTCATTAAAAACGATCGTGTGTGGGCTCCAGAGCATTTTTCACGACGTAAAAAAATGGGCATTAAAAATCAAAATTTTCACATCGTTTTTAACGTCGTAAAAAAATGGTCGTGTGTGGGCTTTAACGACGTGAAAAAACGCGCACGCTCAGAAGCAAGTTATGAGACGGGAACGCTCGTTCTGGTAAAACTACCGTTCGTAATGGAGTAAGCACATTCATCACTCTGTAACAGACTGAAAAGCGCGAGTCGTCTCTCACAAAACTTTTACTAACACAAAATCAGCAAAAGCAGCCCCAAGGGTGGCGCCATCCGAATGGAACTTCCCCTTTATAGTGCCGCCGTACACGTTGTAAACTGCAAACGGGACTTCTTATGGCTTTCTTTCAGCAATGACTATGGGCCAGATTTACCAAAGAGATACGACGGCATTTCTCCTGATACGCCGTCGTATCTCTGTTTCTATCTATGCGACTGATTCATAGAATCAGTTACGCATAGATAGCCCTAAGATCCGACAGGTGTAATTGTTTTACACTGTCGGATCTTAGGATGCAATACCGCGGCCGCCGCTGGGTGGAGTTTGCGTCGTAAACCAGCGTCGGGTATGCAAATTAGCAGTTACGGCGGATCCCTGACGGATTTTCGCGTTCACTACGTCGCTGCTAGTCTAGTTTCCCGTCGCAAAGTTAGTCGTCATTTGACCTGCCCTAACTTTAGTCAGCAATCGTATTGCTGTCTAAAGTATGGCCGTCGTTCCCGCGTCGAAATTTAAAATTTAACGTCGTTTGCGTAACACGTCCGGGAATACGGAAGTACGCTACGCGCGTTGCCGTTTGAAAAAATGACGTCACGGTGCGCAAAGCACGGCGGGAGTTAGGAAACGGAGCGTGCGCAGTAGGTCCGGCGCGGGAGCGCGCCTAATTTTTTTTTAACAGAAAGAGGTTTTTATTAACAAAACAGCATTACAAGATATGCATTATTCGACAATCAGATTTGCATAGAAACAATGACAGTCAGAAGCAAGTGATTTCAGCATTTGCAGATCATAAACAAAGGCAATCCAGAGAGGAAAAAGGGAAAATAATACAAGTATAATAAGCAACGAGATGCTAGTCCATAGCCCTCCCTCCCCAGTCCCCCCCGACCGTAAGCCACCAGTCGCAGACCAACCGGAGTATTCCTTGGAGTACACACGGGCAAAAGACCGTCGCCCCCGCACCAAGTCCCTAGATTACCCCCAGACCGTGTGAGGACCCCAGCAGCCGATCAAAGTGGGCAGCGCCCCAAGAGAGAAGGGGGGGCAAAGGCCCCCAATCCGGGCGGGGGGGGAATCCATCTTAGTCCCCCACCCCCCCGGCCCCCCATCCCGGTGCATCCACCCAGGCCGACCAGACCTTATCGTACTTAGCAGGGCACTGCCTACTCTCATACGTGAGTTTGTAAAGGGGCAAAGCCGAGTCCACCGCCTTCCTCCAGGATCCAAGGGTGGGAGGTCCTACCGACTTCCACCGTAGCAATATCTCCCTCCTAGCATAGAACAGTGAGAACGTGATACATAGCTTAGTGTACCTGTCTCCCTCG
Source organism: Rana temporaria (assembly GCF_905171775.1). Lineage (NCBI taxonomy): Eukaryota > Metazoa > Chordata > Amphibia > Anura > Ranidae > Rana > Rana temporaria. Next base: position 21,807,370 of record NC_053501.1, read on the forward strand.
ACCTCACCCAAATGACTCAGAAGGAGCACCAAGGGGTCCAACGGCACTCTGGTCCCTCCTATGTCGCTAAGCCTCTCTGCTACCCCCGCCCAATACGGCCGAAGCTTCGGGCAGTCCCACACCATGTGCCAGAATGTCCCCACCTCGACCCCACACCTGGGACAGTTCGGATCAAGATGCGGGTATATGTTGGCCATTCTATGAGGGGTGAAGTAGGCCCTATGTAGGAACTTGAGCTGGAGGAACCTGTCCTTAGCTGCTATCATGGATGGGATGTATGTGGAGACGCATTCCTCCCATTCGTCCTCCCCCAAAGCTGGAATGTCCCCCCTCCATTTATCCATTAACCGGGTGAGTTTAACATCGTGGGCCACCGTAAGGTACATGTAGAGAGTGGAAAGGGGCTTCCCCATTGCGCTCGATGTCAACAGTCGCTCAATTGAGTCAGGTTCCAGGGTCAGTGCGTCCGGGAATTGGGCCCTCATCGCATGTCTCAGCTGAAAGTATTTAAACTCGAGGGAGCCAGGGAGGGAGTACTGTCGTCTCAGGTCCTGAAAGGGCCTGATCCTACCATCTGCTATGACGTGTCTAAGGGTGGTGATCCCGCGTCTGGCCCACTGTGAGGGTTCGGGCAGATCACAGAGATGAGGCAGGGTGGGGTTACCCCACAGCGGGGTGTGTGGGGAGATACAATTCGGTTTAGCATAAATAGCTCTGGCCGCCCGCCACACCCTAACAGTCGTCTTCATGGACGCCGTCAGAGGATGGGGGGCGCCGGGACCCCTGTACACCAGATTAGACAACGCTGCATATGATCCCAGTATAGCAGCTTCCAGCCTCACCGCCGGGTTCTGTCTGGGCTGGGAGAACCACCAGCGCACTGTAACTAGGACAGCCGCCCAGTAATACAGCAAAAAATTTGGGAGGGCCAATCCCCCCCCCGATAGGGGGAGATACAGTATCTGTCTTGCAACTCTGGGTGGCCTTCCGGCCCAAATGAAAGACGTCAGCACCCCCTCCAGTCGCCTGAAGAAAGTTCTGGGGATGTGGGAAGGGGTGTTGCGGAAGAAATATAGGAACTTAGGGAGGAACACCATTTTAAGCAGGTTCACCCTGCCAACTGGAGTTAGTGGGAGGGTGCGCCAGGTCGTGCATTTGTCAGTGAGATGAGAGAGGAGGGGCCGTACATTCCCCTCTATGTATTCCTGTGAGGTGTTACTAATCCGAATGCCTAGATATGTAAATTCACTTACCCACTGGAGGGGGGTTCCAGTATCTACTCTGGGAAGCGAGGGGTGCAGTGGGAAGAGAACGGACTTGCCCCAATTTATGCGGATTCCTGAGAAGAGCGCGCCTAATTTAAATGGCACACGGCCATTTGAATTGGCCCGCCTTGCTCCGGAGGCCGCCGGCGTAGTTTTCATCGCAAGTGCTTTGTGAATCAGGCACTTGCGATGAAAACTTGCGGCGGTGTAACATATCTACTATACGTTACGCCGCCGCAGTTCTATGTGAATCTGGCCCTTTGTTCCTACCACTCTTCCATAAAGGCCAGATTTGTGGGGTGCCCGACTAATAGTTGTCCTGTTTGAAACGTTTCTCTGAGCTGTGGATCTCTGCAGCTCCTACAGAGTTACCATTGGCCTCTTGGCTGCTTCTCTAATGAATGCTCTCTATGCCCGGCCTGTCTTTTTAGGTGGACGGCCATGTCTTGGTAGGTTTTCAGTTGTGCCATTTTTGGATGATGGATTAAACAATGCTCCGTGAGATGTTCAAAGCTTGGGATGTTTCTTTATAACCTAACCCTGCTTTAAACTTTTCCACAACTTTATCCCTGACCTGTCTGGTGTGTTCCTTGGCCTTTGTGATGCTGTTTGCTCATTAAAGGGGTGGTTCACCCTAAAAACAGATTTTTCTTATTACACTTGCCCCCCACATTACAATACGATTAAGCCTATTATCTTTTTTTTGATGCTGTACATACCTTCGTACAGCTATTCACCCTTTGCGAGTCCCGCGGGAGTGGGCGTTCCTAACATGTCTGTGATTGACGTTTTGACCAAAAACAAGCTCCCCCCCGTCGCGTAAGCCGCGTCACGGTTGGCGAAAGGAGCCGAACGGCGAGTCGGCACTATACTGCGCATGCGCATCGCCTTTCGCTCCTTTCGCCAACCGTGACGGGGGGAGCTCGTTTTTGGTCAAAACGTCAATCACAGACATGTTAGGAACGCCCACTCCCGCGGGACTCGCAACCCGGAAGCCACGGGTGAATAGCTGTACGAAGGTATGTACAGCATCAAAAAAAAGATAATAGGCTTAATCGTATTGTAATGTGGGGGGCCAGTGTAATAAGAAAAAGTAGTTTTTAGGGTGAACCACCCCTTTAAGGTTCTCTAACAGACCTTTGAGGGCTTCACAGAACAGCTGTATTTATACTGAGATTAAATTACACTCAATTGAAAGCAATTGGTTCCACTAGATTTTAGTTAGGGGTATCAGAATAAAGGGGGCTGAATACAAATGCACGCCACACTTTTCAGATATTTATTCGTAAAAAAAAATTGAAAACCATTTATCATTTTCCTTCCACTTTAGAAATATGTGCCACTTTGTGTTGGTCTATCACATAAAATCCCAATAAAATACATTTACGTTTTTGGTTAACATGACAAAATGTGGAAAGTTTCAAATGGTATAAATATTTTTTCAAGGCACTGTATGCATCTGGTTGAAGAGATTCCGGATCAAACTGGTAGCACCAGGTCTCATCCCTGTGGTGTGTGATCGCAGATGGATCCTGGTCACACATGGCAATGACCAGAGGTTTACATCTGTTTTGCTTTCTGGCAAAAACTGGAAACAGATCTTCCGCTTACTCAAATCGTCGCAGACAATGGTGCACACCGTGTCCTTGCTAATGCCCAATTCCTCCGCCATCAATCGTAGAGTCAATCTCCGTTCTCGTCGCACTTGCTTTTTTTTATATTCTTTATTTTATCGAAATTTATTTTATACATTTTATATATATACAAAGAAGTGAAAAAAATGTTTTTCCTACATTGACAAATTGTATTTCCAAATCTTTGTCTACCCTTAGCCCAGGGCTCGACAAATCCCGGGCGCCAGGTCGCCATGGCGACTAGAAATAGGGTCCTGGCGACTTGGCTTGGTGCCATCTGGTGGTGAGCCGTTGGTTTTACAAGTTATTACCACCAGATGTGTAAGCTGGCGCCATCTGGTGGTGGCCGTTGGTATTACAAGTTAAGCATTACAAGTTAAACAGCAATTCTAATGTAATTTTTCACTATTTTCACTGCCATCTTCCTCCCTCTAATTAGAACCCCCAAACATTATATATATTTTTTATCCTAACACCCTAGAGAATAAAATGGCGATCATTGCAATACTTTCTGTCACGCCGTATTTGCGCAGCGGTCTTACAAGCGCACTTTTTTTGGAAAAAATTACACTTTTTTTAATTAAAAAATAAGACAACAGTAAAGTTATCCCCATTTTTTTTTATATTATGAAAGATAATGTTACGCCGAGTAAATTCATACCCAACATGTCACGCTTCAAAATTGCGTCTGCTCGTGGAATGCAGACAAACTTTTACCCTTTAAAATCTTCATAGGCGACGTTTAAAAAAATCTACAGGTTGCATGTTTTGAGTTACAGAGGAGGTCTAGGGCTAGAATTATTGCTCTCGCTCTACCAATCGTGGCGATACCTCACAGGTGTGGTTTGAACACCGTTTACATATGCGGGCGCTGCTCACGTATGTGTTCGCTTCTGCGCGCAAGCTTGTCGGGACGAGGTGTGTTTTCTGGCTCCTAACTGTTTTAGCTGGCTCCTAGATTCCAAGCAAATTTGTCAAACCCTGCCTTAGCCCCCCCCCTCCCTCATCACACTTGCTTGACCATGTCTGAGTTCTGCTTGCCGACAACCGACCCGAACATGGCTCATCTTCAGTTGTTTCCTTCCCATCGTGAAAGCATTTGAACCAGTTGTAAACACATTTTCTGCTCATGGTTTCCATCCTGTACACTTGCACCAACATATCATGCGTCTTCGTCGCCGTTTTCCCCAATTTGTAGCAGAACTTCATGTTCACTCGTTGCTCCATTGCACTGTGACCCTAGCAGAAAGCTGGAGAAGTTCAATAGCAGAGACTATGGCACCGCCCCAGCTCAGATACCAAAATATAATCATAGAACATGTCAGGTTTAACAGCATCCAGGGAGTAAATTATAGGTTTGCGCAAGATCATGAGCAGGCTAGGGTGTCGGGGAAGTTCTGCCTATAGTGCAGATGGAGTTCTGAGTTCACTACAGATGCACAGGCACAGACTTGTGGGAACTCGTATTGATTTGCACAGGTGTATGCTGTGCACGCCCAGGCATGTGCACACCCGCTGCTAATACTGGCACCAAATGGGCTATTTAGGTTGAGCAGCAGCACTAGCCAGTTGCTGTCTGATTTACAGCGTGTCCTGTGTATCCTGTGCCAGTTTCTGTGCTTGACTTCTGTGTTTGACTTGGCTCTTTTTGCTATGCTTGAACACTACCTACCCTGACCTTGGCTTGCCTTCTGCTCTTCTACCGGCTCCTCTGATGCTGACCTCAGCCTGTGTTCTGACCAGTCTCCTGCTTGCTGTCTATGCCCAATCTGATCATTTGTTTCTGACCTGGCTTACCTAACCTTACATCCTGTCTTTCCTTGTCCATCCAGTGTCTCCTGACCTTCATGCTACTTATCTGGTCCAGTGGGCAGTAATCTGCTGGTCAAGCAACTGCCAGTCTGGGGTCTGCTGCACCTGCTGCCATCTAGTCTATTCCTGGTGACACATCAGCCACTTATATGCACAGTCTGCTGGATACCTTATGGGAACTCATACCTCACCGCACTCTTGTTTCCACCAGTGGTCCTTGACAGTGGCGGCTGGTGCTCAAAATTTTTGGGGGGGCGCAAACGAAAAAGAAAAAAATTGCAGCCTCACTGTGCCCATCAAATGCAGCCACTGTGCCATGCCATCAAACGCAGCCACTGTGCCATGCCATCAAACGTAGCCACTGTGCCATGCCATCAAACGCAGCCACTGTGCCATGCCATCAAACGCAGCCACTGTGCCATCAAACGCAGCCACTGTGCCATCAATTCGCACCACTGTGCCATGCCATCAAACGCAGCCACTGTGCCATGCCATCAAACGCAGCCACTGTGCCATCAATTGTCACCACTGTGCCATGCCATCAAACGCAGCCACTGTGCCATGCCATCAAACACAGCCACTGTGCCAGCAATTGTCGCCACTGTGCCAATTGTCACCACTGTGCCCTTTAATTGTCGCCACTGTGCCAAATTGTCACCACTGTGCCAAATTGTCCCCACTGTGCCAAATTGTCCCCACTGTGCCCATTCATTCTGCTGTGCCAATTGTCCCCATTGTCGCCACTGTGCCCATTGACGTCACTGTGCCCTTCGTTGCCGCTGTGCCCTGTAAAATTCCCCCCCCCCCCCCGCCCCGCACTTATATTTACTGGAGTCAGCCATCCACGTCCCTCGATGTCTTCTCCCTCCCTTGATGACGCTTCCGCCAATCAGGCTGGTGAACCTGATTGGCTGAGACGCCTGTCAGTCTTATCCAAGGAACGCACCGCCAGTACATCCCGAGGATAAGCATTCGGAAGCCGACTACAGCCTGAGGGCTGTACTCGGAAAGCCTATCAGAGCCGATGACTCTGATAGGCACTTCCGTACAGCCAACCAGCTGCCGTTATTCAGGTGGCCGGCGCTCTAGGTCCAGCCATCTGAATAGATCAGCGGCAGCAGCAAAAATAACATAGATTCATGCAATGCAATGAATCTATGTTATTAGTCAGTGGTGGTGCGGAGCCAGAGGGGGCGGCGCTCCAGCGCCCTCTATGGACGAACTACCAGTGGTCCTTGAGCTGCTAGGAGGCCTCCCTTTTCACGTCAGGCTCTACAACCAGGTCTGTGACATAGGGTCAGCAGATGGAAAGCAACGTACTGATTCAGGGTTGAGAGTTTAGTCTAGGTCTGCACCAGGAAGGCGGAGATATACAAAAAATAGTTTAGGAAAATCTAAAACCAGGCTTGAACTTGAAGTCATATTGGTAAGAGCAGAACATTACGAAATCACATTTTTTTTAACTTAAAAACACCCATTTCTGTTATAAATAAAACATGCCAAGTTCCCCCATGATACCTACTACCTAAAAGGCAAAGATGACATGTTTTCTGACTAACAAGAACATTGTGGGTATTTGATATCATTAGAGACCACAGTGAATCTGTTGTTTTCAGTGAGATAAGAAGATCTGCAGGAAGCAGAGCCTGCTTACATAATGGGCAAATATGGACGCCCCCATGGACATCTATAATTCCAAGCTTTACCTGAAAACAAGGCTTTTGAAAACATTACCACAGTTTGATAAGATTTTAGTTTTAAATTATATTTTTCACACATGTATCTTGAAAACTTTAAGAATACTTAAGGTCCTCTTTAACTACTTAAGACCCGGACCAAAATGCAGGTAAAGGACCAGGCCCCTTTTTTGCGATTCGGCACTGCGTCGCTTTAACTGACAATTGCGCGGTCGTGCGACGTGGCTCCCAAACAAAATTGGCGTCCTTTTTTTCCCACAAATAGAGCTTTCTTTTGGTGGTATTTGATCACCTCTGCGGTTTTTATTTTTTGCGCTATAAACAAAAATAAAGCGACAATTTTGAAAAAATTCAATATTTTTTACTTTTTGCTATAATAAATATCCCCCAAAAATATATATAAAAAAAATGTTTTTCCTCAGTTTAGGCCAATACAAATTATTCTACCTATTTTTGTTTAAAAAAAGTGCAATAAGTGTTTACCGATTGGTTTGCGCAAAATTTATAGCGTTTACAAAATAGGGCATAGTTTTATTGCATTTTTATAAATTTTTGTTTTTTAACTACTAATGGCGGCGATCAGCGATTTTTTTTCGTGACTGCGACATTACGGCGGACACATCGGACAATTTTGACACATTTTTGGGACCATTGTCATTTTCACAGCAAACATTGCTATAAAAAAGCATTGTTTACTGTGAAAATTACAATTTCAGTTTGGGAGTTAACCACTAGGGGGCGCTGTAGGGGTTAAATGTGACCTCATATGTGTTTCTAACTGTAGGGGGGCGGGGCTGGACGTGTGACGTCATTGATCGTGTTTCCCTGATATCAGGGAACAGACGATCAATGACAGCGCCACAGTGAAGAACGGAGAAGATGTGTTTACACACACCTCTCCCCGTTCTTCAGCTACGGGGACCGAACACGGGACTCCGGCGGCGATCGGGTCCTCGGGTCCAGCGGTCACGGAGCTTCGAACCGGGTCGCGGGCTCGCGCCGCGGGCGTGCGCCCGCGACCCACGGCTGGGCTTTTAACAATCACATACAGGTGCGTGATTGTGCCCAGCCATGCCATTCTGCCGACGTATATCGGCGTTAGGCGGTCCATAAGTGGTTAATGGTTTGTCACATTTATAACCACTGAAATTCCTGATCTTTTGCCACTGCTGTTCTTATAAAATGTTATAAAACTCAGCTTAAAAAGCCCCATATGGGTTTCTTAGGTGATAGAATCTGTAAAATAAACATATCTGACTCCGTACAGAGCTGAAAGTGATTCTCAGCTGCTTCCTGTTGCGAAACGCGTTGCCTTTGCACAGATTATAGCATTCACCATAACAATCTAGGAAACAAATAACTGCTCTGAAAATATATATTAGGACTTTTGACAATTTCCATGTATTGATGTCTTTTACGGCCTCCTTTATATATATAAAAAAAAAACAGGAAAGAAAAGCTTCCCTATTCTTCTATTTGTTGCTAAAAAGTTGCACGCAGTTTGCGAAATCTAGAAGCTGATTACCTAGGAATGGAAGGGGGTGCACACTGGGAACACAGCTAACGTTTACTCTACTTTGAATATTCCAAAATCTTTTCTTGTTAGCATTTAAAGAAAGAGAGGAGCCGAGGCTCACGCTGGCGACTATTATTATAACAATGTTCCGTCATTATCCTCCTTTCTAGGGGGCATATTGCCTGCGCTGTCTACTTAGCTGTGTAGAAATACATATTTCAGCTAATATCAAGATAACGCTGAGGAATCGGTTGGATAGAACTGTCAAATAAAAAAAAGGCAATTTTATTTTAAATTGTAGGATTTATTTATTATCATTCAAAAAAAAAAAAAAGAAAATGGAGAGATAGATCAATAGTCTCTATTTAGCCAAAAGAAAATGAGCATAATAGGAAAACAATAGTGGCCATTTAGATGTCACGTTAGCCATTAGTAGATTGGTGGATAAGATGGCACTATAGGAAAAGGCACAATAAGGCTTTGAATTTAGTGTCCTTTCCTTTTCTAGGGTTTGTTACTGAACATGACTTTTGCCATTATTGGATGTCTTCATTACAAAAATCAATAACAATTATTGAAACATTAAACGCTTGTCCTTGAATCCTGGAGTTGGTCCTACAGGACAGGATTAAGCTGCCTTGCATTTCTCATTCTCAGTAGAGGGTTCACTGATCTGGTGATTTGGTGATCTATGGGCCAGATTCACAAATGAGATACGACGGCGTTTCTCCTGATACGCCGTCGTATCTCTGTTTCTATCTATGCGACTGATTCATAGAATCAGTTACGCATAGATAGCCAGAAGATCCGACAGGTGTAATTGTTTTACACTGTCGGATCTTAGGATGCAGTACCGCGGCCGCCGCTGGGGGGAGTTCGCGTCGTAAACCAGCGTCGGGTATGCAAATTAGGAGTTACGGCCGATCCACAACGGTTTTTCGCGTTCGCTACGTCGCCGCTAGTCTAGTTTCCCGTCACTAAGTTACACTTTTTTTTTGGTACCTTAACTTTAGTCAGCAAGTGTATTGCTGTCTAAAGTATGGCCGTCGTTCCCGCGTCGAAATTTAAAAATCAACGTCATTTGCGTAAGCCGTCCGGGAATACGGAAGTACGCTACGCGCGTCGCCGTTCAAAAAAATGACGTCACGGCGCGCAAAGCATGCGCAGTAGGTCCGGTGCGGCACACGCCCATTTGAATTGGCCCGCCTTGCGCCGGAGGCCGCGGGCGTAGGTTTTCATCGCAAGTGCTTGGTGAATCAGGCACTTGCGATTAAAAATTGCGGCTGTGTAACTTATCTAGGATAAGTTACGCCGCCGCGATTCTACGTGAATCTGGCCCTATGTTACCAAACAATTTTTTTTTAAATGAAAAGGGACCAGTGAAGAAGTCAAAAAGAGACATGGGGGGTTGATTTAATAAAGGCAAATTTCGCAAGTGAAGTTGTACTTTGCTTGGAATTTTCCCTAGTGCTTAGTGAAGAATACTCAAGGAAAAAAAAAAAAAAACATAGGCCCGGATTCAGAAAGAAATGCCTATCTGTAGTGTATATAACACAGTGCAGAGTATATACAGGGAGTGCAGAATTATTAGGCAAATGAGTATTTTGACCACATCATCCTCTTTATGCATGTTGTCTTACTCCAAGCTGTATAGGCTCGAAAGCCTACTACCAATTAAGCATATTAGGTGATGTGCATCTCTGTAATGAGAAGGTGTGTGGTCTAATGACATCAACACCCTATATCAGGTGTGCATAATTATTAGTCAACTTCCTTTCCTTTGGCAAAATGGGTCAAAAGAAGGACTTGACAGGCTCAGAAAAGTCAAAAATAGTGAGATATCTTGCAGAGGGATGCAGCACTCTTAAAATTGCAATGCTTCTGAAGCGTGATCATCGAACAATCAAGCGTTTCATTCAAAATAGTCAACAGGGTCGCAAGAAGCGTGTGGAAAAACCAAGGCGCAAAATAACTGCCCATGAACTGAGAAAAGTCAAGCGTGCAGCTGCCAAGATGCCACTTGCCACCAGTTTGGCCATATTTCAGAGCTGCAACATCACTGGAGTGCCCAAAAGCACAAGGTGTGCAATACTCAGAGACATGGCCAAGGTAAGAAAGGCTGAAAGACGACCACCACTGAACAAGACACACAAGCTGAAACGTCAAGACTGGGCCAAGAAATATCTCAAGACTGATTTTTCTAAGGTTTTATGGACTGATGAAATGAGAGTGAGTCTTGATGGGCCAGATGGATGGGCCCGTGGCTGGATTGGTAAAGGGCAGAGAGCTCCAGTCCGACTCAGACGCCAGCAAGGTGGAGGTGGAGTACTGGTTTGGGCTGGTATCATCAAAGATGAGCTTGTGGGGCCTTTTCGGGTTGAGGATGGAGTCAAGCTCAACTCCCAGTCCTACTGCCAGTTTCTGGAAGACACCTTCTTCAAGCAGTGGTACAGGAAGAAGTCTGCATCCTTCAAGAAAAACATGATTTTCATGCAGGACAATGCTCCATCACACGCGTCCAAGTACTCCACAGCGTGGCTGGCAAGAAAGGGTATAAAAGAAGAAAAACTAATGACATGGCCTCCTTGTTCACCTGATCTGAACCCCATTGAGAACCTGTGGTCCATCATCGAATGTGAGATTTACAAGGAGGGAAAACAGTACACCTCTCTGAACAGTGTCTGGGAGGCTGTGGTTGCTGCTGCACGCAATCTTGATGGTGAACAGATCAAAACACTGACAGAATCCATGGATGGCAGGCTTTTGAGTGTCCTTGCAAAGAAAGGTGGCTATATTGGTCACTGATTTGTTTTTGTTTTGTTTTTGAATGTCAGAAATGTATATTTGTGAATGTTGAGATGTTATATTGGTTTCACTGGTAAAAATAAATAATTGGAATGGGTATATATTTTTTTTTTGTTAAGTTGCCTAATAATTATGCACAGTAATAGTCACCTGCACACACAGATATCCCCCTAAAATAGCTAAAACTAAAAACAAACTAAAAACTACTTCCAAAAATATTCAGCTTTGATATTAATGAGTTTTTTGGGTTCATTGAGAACATGGTTGTTGTTCAATAATAAAATTAATCCTCAAAAATACAACTTGCCTAATAATTCTGCACTCCCTGTACTAAAGTGCAGAGTATATAGTGCATTCACATGGGGGAGCGAGATCTGGGGGCCCCCTTGTTAAAGGGGGCTTCCAGATTCTGATAAGCCCCCTGCCCGCAGCCCCTGAAAACCAATGGCCAAGGTTGTCGGAAAAAGGCTGTGTCCCCATCAACATAGAGATAAGGTATTTTGGGGGCACCCCAAAGCACCCTCCCCATGTTGAGGGCAAGTGGTCTGGTATGGTTCAGGGGGGCACTCGCTCATCCCCCCCTTTCCAGGACTGCCAGGCTGCTTGCTTGGATAAGGGTCTGGTATGGATTTTGGGGGGGCCCCACGCCAATGTTTCTTTAAATTTTGCCGTGGAGTTCCCCTTAAAATCTATACCAGACCCAAAGGGCCTGGTATGGATTCTGGGGGGACCCCATGATGTTTTTTTCTTAATTCTGTCATAGGGTTCCCCTTAAAAACTTCAATACACTGTATTATATACTCTGCACTCAGTCATCCAATATCATTTAAATATGTACCGTATTTATCTGCGTATACCGCGCACTTTTTTGCCCTGAATTAAGGGCAAAATCGTGGGTGCGCGATATACGCCGATACTCGCTTCCCGCACTGTGTTTGAACCACTTTGCCGACATATACCGAGCGCAGTACACTCGGGTATACTCGAGCAGGCTCGGCTCCGCTCGCGGTCACGTCCTGTACGTCCTTTACGCGAGAGGAGCCGAGCCTGTCCGAGTATACCCGATCGTACTGCGCTCGGTATATGTCGGCGGAGTGGTTCAAACACAGCACGGGAAGCCGGGATTCGACTCGGAGACAGTGCAGGAGGACACCACGGACACCACGATGGCCGCAGAAGGACGCCGGACCAGACAAGGCCGCCGATGGACGCCCTTGCAAGACACCAAAACTGTAAGTATAAAACATTTCAGGGCTACATTAGGGATGCGCGCTATACGCCGGAGCACGTAATAGGGCGATAAATACGGTATTTGATGTTTAAAGTGATTGCTTTCCTTTATTAGGTTCAAGGAGGATTGGATAAACCTGCAGATAAACAGTATTTCTGTATTGGTACTTTTGTAAAACTCCAATAAAGAAATACTGTTTAAAAAAAAATGACACACTTTCTAAGAGTGCTATATAAATCACAGTTCTGATCTTCACGCAATATTCAGACTACGCATATTGCAACAGTTTGCAAACCTGTCATCCTACATGTGACTGCTCCTCTGCCTAGAAGGAGGAAGAAATTATTAAGTATATTCATTAACCATGGATCAGGTTTACGTTCCTTCTCAGACACTCTTCCTACTCATAACTTATACATTAAAAAAATATCTGTATTGCTTAATAGTCGTAAATCTTGCTGTATTAGCACTGTTGTATTTCAAACATCATGAAGGTACCTTTAGGCTGCCTGCGTATAATATTTCTTAGAGGTGCTTGTGAGTAAGCATGCACAACCGTCTGATTGCTACAACTTATTAGTGTTGCTCACGAATATTCGTATTGCGAATATTCGGCTCGAATATGGCATATTCGAGTATTCGCGAATATATCAAATTTCGCGGCCAATATTCGCTATTCCGAATATTCAAATTTTTTCAATTTTATTTTTAAAACAGATCACATCCTAGTGATCTCCATCGACGTCTAAAAGCATTGCTGGTATGATTAGAGACACTGGGCCGAGTAGCTGAAGCGATCATTTTATATTGCCGAATATTCGCAATGCGAATATTCGGCAATAGGAATATTGCGCGATTATTTTCTCCGCCCTTCTTTTGCATCAGAGTTCTCCTACCACAGTTGTTAAAATTTCGCTATCATTTTCGCATCCGCATTAGCGCAATTTCGCAATATTGTTTTTTGGATAAAATGTCACGAATATTCGATTTCAAAATATTAGCGAATACTTTCTCCGCCCTTCTTTTGCATCGGAGGCAATCAGAGTTCTCCTACCACAGTTGTCGAAATTCCGCAATCAATTTCGCATTCGCATTTGCGAAATTTCGATAATATATCACGAATATTCGATTTCAGCATGAGCCAATCAGAGTTCTCCTACCGCACTTGTCGAAATTTCGCAATTATTTTCGCATTCGCAATAGCGAAATTTCGCAAAAATTTCATTTGGATAAAATATCACGAATATTCGATTTTAGCGAATATTTCTCGAATATTCGGCTATATATTCGTGATATATCGCGAAATCGAATATGGCGTATTCCGCTCAACACTACAACTTATAGAGATTCAGAAGACGCAAAAGCAAAGTTTACTTGTAAACGTTAACAACAACTTGGAGTAGCAGGATGTTGGGACACATTGAAGAAAAACTTTTGAAAATACATCTACTGCTAATAATATTATTTAGCAATTGATAAACGGGTTCAGAACTCTGAGCAGGTTGAGCTTGGGCATCATACTAGTAAAAAGGAAAATGATCTACCCTTAGCCTAGGTTCACACTGCTGCGAAATCAAAATCGCAGTAAAATGCGCGATTTTACCACGATTTCGCGGCTGCGATTTTGCCGCGATTTTGCCACGATTTCGGCTGCAATTTAATGTAAATCGCAAAAAGTAGTACAGGAACTACTTTTTGAAATCGCAGATGCAGCGTCGCACTGATTAGGACAGTGCCATTGCCGACAATTGCCGCCGATTTGAGATGCGATTTGACATGTCAAATCGCATCTCAAATCGTTCCAAATCGTACCCAGTGTGAACCAGGGCTGAAAGAGGTTGTAAAGGTTTTTGTAAAGGTTTTTATTTTCTAAATAGGTTCCTTTAACAACTTTAGGCAGGTAAAGGACCTGGCCAGTTTTTGCGATTCGGCACTGCGTCGCTTTAACTGACAATTGTGCGGTCGTGCGACGTGACTCCCAAACAAAATTGGCGTCCTTTTTTTCCCACAAATAGAGCTTTCTTTTGGTGGTATTTGATCACCTCTGCGGTTTTTATTTTTTGCGCTATAAACAAAAATAAAGCGACAATTTTGAAAAAAATGCAATATTGTTTACTTTTTGCTATAATAAATATTCCTCAAAAATATATATATATAAAAAAAAAAAATTCCTCAGTTTAGGCCGATACGTATTCTTCTACCTATTTTTGGTAAAAAAAATCTCAATATGCGTTTATTGATTGATTTGCGCAAAATTTATAGCATTTACAAAATAGGGGCATTTTTTTTTTTTTTTACTACTAATAGCGGCGATCAGTGATTTTTTTCATGACTGCGACATTATGGCGGACACTTCGGACAATTTTGACACATTTTTGGGACCATTGTCATTTTCACAGCAAAAAATGCATTAAAAATGCATTGTTTACTGTGAAAATGACAATTGCAGTTTGGGAGTCAACCACAAGGGGGCGCGTAAGTGTAACTGCTCCGTCGTATCTGTGCGCCGAGCCCACAAAACTAGATATGCCTGAAAATAGGTTTCCTACGACCGACGTAACCTGCCTACGCCGTCGTATCGTGGGCGCATATTTACGCCAGGCGCATTTGCCGCTCCCATAGATATTCTATGCACATATGCAAATGAGGGAGATACGCCGATTCACAAACGTAGTTGCGCCCGGCGCATCATATAAGCGGTTTGCGTAAGTCGTACGTCCGGCGTAAAGTTATTCCCCATATATGAGGCGCAACTTATGCTAAGGTATGGACCAGGGAACACAGCCGTCGTATTTTACGTTGTTTACGTAGTACGTGAATAGGGCTGGGCGTAGGTTACGTTCACGTCGTAGGCAGTGATCCGTCGTATGTTAGGGAGTAGTTCCGACGTGATTCTGAGCATGCGCACTGGGATGCGTCCACGGGACGGTGCATGCGCCGTTCGTTTTAAGTACTTCTATGACGCTTGGCCCATCATTTGCATGGGGCCACGCCTCATTAGCATGGCTCACACCCACTTCCACCTACACTGGCTTACGCCGAGGAAACCCAGCGTATCTTTAACAGCGAGAGGGAGCAAGTGCTTTGTGAATCCAGTGCTTGCCTCTGTGCGCTGCGCCGGCGTAGCGTAAAAGAGATAAGCTACGGCGGCATAAATATGCGCCGATGTCTGTGAATCCGGGCCAATGATATTTTATTTATTTTTTGCATGCCAGCTAGAATGGTGCACGGCTAAGTGTCAGTGGTTTTCTGAGAAGGTGGAGGACTGGTCCATTCAAATATTTTGGTTTCTGATGTAAATTGCAGAAATAAATACAGTGGTCTCTGTTGTCTGATAATGAAGACAACCCCCGTCCATTGAATGTCTCCACCTGTTGGTCACACCCACCAGGGCCGCCATCAGGAATTATGGGGCCCCTTACACAGCTTCAGGCATGGGCCCCCTGGAGCAGAGAACCGGGGGGGGGGGGGTGCTGCCGCCATAAATTGAGAAGCGGGGGGGGGCTGCCGCGGATTGAGAAGCGGGGGGGCCTTTACACGAAAACGAAGAAATAAAGAAAAAAATATATACAAAAAGGGGGGTAGCCATCCAGGGCCCTGGGGACCTCTGGGCCCTTTAATAAAAATTAAAAATATATATAAAAAAATATATATTTTTTTTTAAAAAGGGGGTTGCCATCTGGGGCCCTGGGGACCTCTGGGCCCTTTAATAATATATATATATACATAAATGTATGTGTGTATATATATATATATATATATATATATATATATATATATATATATAAAGAAATTGCAAAAAAGGGGGGTTGCCATCCAGGACCTCTGGGCCCTTTAATAAAAATGAAAAAAAGAAACCTCTGGGCCCTTTAATAATAATAAAAAAAAAAAAAATATATATATATATATATATATATATATATATATATATATATATATATATATATATATATATATATATATATAAAATTAAAAATAAACATTTATGAAAAAAAAGGGGGGGTTGCCATCCAGGGCCCTTTAATAATAATAATAATAAAAAAAAAAAAATTATATATATATATATATATATATATATATATATATATATATATAAACAAAAATAAAAAAATAAACATTTATTAAAAAAACACACATGGGGCCCTGGGGACCTCTGAGCCCTTTAATAATATATATATATATATATATATATATATATATATATATATATATATAAAGACAAAAAAAGATATATATAAAAATATATATATAAAAAAAATATATTTTTTTTATAAAAAAAGGGGGGTTGCCATCCGGGGCCCTGGGGACCTCTGGGCCCTTTAATAATAATAATAATAATAATAATAATAATATTATATATATATATATGGGGACCTCCGGACCTCTAAAAAAAAAATGCCTCTTTATTAAAAAATAAAATAAAAATATATATAAAAAATATTTTTTTTTATAAAAAATAAATAAAAAAAGGGGGGTTGCCATCCGGGGCCTCCGGGCCCCTGGGGGCCTCCGGACCTCTAAAAAAAAAAATTGCCCTCCGGGCCCCTTACAGGTGTAATGCCTGTACCCCCCTGATGGCGGCCCTGACACCCACCATTGGGTGCAATGCACTATTAGCTTGCCCTCCACTCTGACAAACCCCCTCTTCAAACTCCTCCTCCTGTTAGTGCAATTTGGCCATACCCACCATTTATTGCAACACACTCGCCCCCAACACTGCTTCCTGCCCCATATTGATTCTCAGGCCCATCCAATTTCAAAAGTTTCCAGGTATGCTCACTACCTGGAATAGATTCAGCAGTGGACTCTGCAGTGGAGTGTCTGTAGGGGGCAGTGCCAGAAAAGAGATGAGTATTGTAGCCAGAACTGTTTTTTTATTTTATTTTAAGGCTGCATTCACACCTGAGCGTTGGTCGTTCGGCGTTTTTTTCGGCGTTTTGTCGCGCGTATTCATGCTTATTTGCGCGTTTGCATACAGCGTTGTCCGACGTTTTTGTACTTTGACGTTTTTTATTTTAGCCAATAGGAAAAACTATCATCTTTTCATCACTTGTTGCTATGTTGGTAGATTTTTTTAATCTTCTGCATGGGCGACAAGTTCTATTGATTAAAGCGACGAAACGCCCGTAGCAAACGCCCGTTGTCACGCTAGTCGCTTGAATCGAGCGTTTCCATTACTTTCTATGGGAAATGGAAACGCTCAAATACGCCCAAACCGCCCGATACGCGCGACAAAAAAGGGTCCGGAACTTTTTTTGGCTACAGGCGATGGGCCTCAGGCGCAACAGCGTTCAGATGTGAACCATCCCCATAGACTTTCATATATTTTGGTCCCTCTGGCGTTTGTGAGCGTCGCGCTACAGGCGACAAAACGCCTAGGTGTGAATGGGCTCAGAACCGCTGTTTTTTTTATTTATTTTTAGGCCAATGGTGGAGTTGGGCTTTGATACAGGATTTGCAGATTATGCAATATTTCCACATTTACATAAAAAGATCAAATAATATGCTATATTTCTGTTTGTGCTTTCAAGCTGAAAAAAAGGCAATGTAAACAGTTAAACAGCAAAAAAAAAAAAAAAAAAAAAATAATAATGATGTAACCTGGTATAGTCATAAAAGCATACCACACTTCCCAAACAACACAACTAAGCAAAAGAATTTGAAACTGTTATTTTCATTGAAACAAAATGCATATTCATATTCTTAATATTAGGAAATTGCTCTGAATGCTGGTGTAAGAGTAATCATAATTTTAAATAACAATAATTAGAGAAAAATATCCATGTTCATTATTTCAGATATGTTTTTTTTTTTTTTTTTAACAATTCTATGGCTAAGTCAAAAACAAATTCATAGAGGAGACAAGCCAGCTGGAAATCCTCCAGCCTCACAATATTAATTAACAGTAGATAAAAGTAATCATATATTACATCAGTGGTGTTTTATAATATTTAATTACTGCCTTGATGAATGGGTTTCACACCTGTCCAGATAAGGTTCCATTTGTATTAATTTGATGAGTTTTTTTTTTTCTTTAAACAAAAGGATGGAATGAAAAGAAAGTTGGACGATTAAGCACTTTTGTCTGATGTCAGTTTTTCTACTTTACCTCCTAAGTAGACTACAGGTGTTACTGTAACGCCAGGAAAATGGTGGTATACATCACCTAAGGGCTAGTGGAGGCTTTGCGTTCAGACGATGATTAAATGCTTCCCCTGGAATGTTGGTTTGGCACGGAGCAAAGTGGACGTGAATGAATCTGCCCGCTTCTCAACGCCAGTCTACAAATGAAAACTTTCTCTCTCTTTTGTTGTTTTTTTTTTGTTTTCCAAAGCACAGACCAGTATTGTAATAAGTACTTCTACTGGAGAAGTTCATGATTTGATAGGAGGCCCAACACACACTCTATTGTTTGTACCCATCTAATTAAATGCTTTGTGACGATTAGCCTAACACCACATGATATACGTTTGCAGCGCTGGTTAATTCTCACTTTTTCCGGCACTCCTGTTCTTAGGTGGTCTGGAGGCAATCTGTGTCAGCAGCTTTGAGGGTGAAAAAAATCGACATTTCTTAAAGTAAAACGTAAGGGTTGCTAGCCCTTCCTTACTCTATCTAAAACTAAAAATACATTTTCATTGTAAAGTAAGGTGATCAGATTTTTTAAATGAAAACTGGGGACATATTTTATTTTTTTTACAAGTAATGGCATCAATCAGCGACTCAATAAACGTCGCCACCACTGCCCGCCCTACAGCCTCTCAAGTCTAAGGCCCCGTACACACGAGAGGATCGATCCGCTGAAATTGATCCGTGGATCGGTTTCAGCGGATAGATCCGCTGGTGTGTACGATCCAGCGGATATTTATCCGCGGATATATTTCGGGCCGACCGATTTCCAGTGGATAAAAATTTCTTAGCATGCTAAGAAATCTATCCGCTGGAATCGGCTCCAGCGGATCGATCCATGGGTCTGTACAGACTCACCGGATCGATCCGTCCGAACCCATCCCTCGCATGCGTCGTAATGATTCGACGCATGCGTGGAATTCCTTATATGACAGCGTCGCGCACGTCGCCGCGTCATCATCGGGGCGACGGCGCGACACGTCATTGCGATGGGAATACGGCGCGGATTTCGATCCGATGGTGTGTACACTCCATCGGATCAAAATCCTCAGAGGATTTATCCGCGGAAACGGTCCGGACGACCGTATCCGCGGATAAATCCTATCGTGTGTACTAGGCATAAGGCCGCGTACACACGGTCAGTCAAAACCTATGAAAACGGACTGAAGGACCTTTTAATCGGACCAAACCGACCGTGTGTGGGCCCCATCGGTCAGTTATCCTTCGGTCAAAAAATGTAGAACTTGCTTTAAAATTGAACCGATGGACGCCTAACCGATAGGTCAAAACCGACGGTTAGTATGCAAAAGCAAGTTCCGAAGGACCGTTCTCATCGGATGGACCGACTGTGTGTACGCGGCCTTATTCTCTACTGGATGGGGAGCAGAGGAAGATCACTCCACCAGTGAAGGCAAGGAGATAAGCAGGCAGGTGACTGACTGGGACTTGAGCCAAGGCAAAAGAACATGCGAGTGGACCTGAATGGGCATGTGCCCGAAACTGAAGAAATATTCCCTCCGCTCCGACCAGAACATGATCATCAGAAAGGGGCACAGATAATGGAATAAAATACAACCCCCCTAAGCTAGTAGAAGCGTAGTGGGGGTGTGTAATTCAGTTTTTTTTTTTTTTTATTCTGCACTTACTGGACTGTCTTTTAAATTGCCCCAGCCCCTGTTCAAATCCAATCCGGGGACAAAACCAGGGACAGACTTAGTCCGGGGACAGTGTCCTCAATCCGGGGACTGTCCCCTGAAACCGGGGATGTCTGGTCACCCTACTGTAAAGCCCAACTGGAATTTAAAAAAATTCACCCTTGCATTGGCTGCCTCACCCTTGCATTGGCCACCCTTCCAGAACCACCACCGCCACTGGGTTGACACAAACATAGTTACATAGTTAATCTGGTAGAAAATAGAAGCAAGTCCATCCAGTTCAAGTTCACAGAAAAAAATAATAAAAAAACACCTCCATATACACTATCCTATACCCAGGGCTGTTGTTAGAAATCACGGGGGGGGGGGGGGGGCGTACATCCTAACCCACAGGGCCCCTCTCCCCGAAAATATCAAAACAACATTTTCACTATGAATACACTAAAATCATTATTAGCAGACACAAACATATCATAACTTACAAAATTCCTGCTAAATCTAAGATTAATTCAGTTAATAAAGTGCTGTGTGCAAATGAGGTCTTGGGGCTCATTCACATGGGGGATGGGGGATGTGCAGTGTGAATCAGTGCTTTTTCTTATTTTTTTATTTTATTTAGCCGGGGCTGTGTGCGTTCGCTTCTGAGCGCGAGCTACCGGTAACAGGAACGTTTTAACTTTTTTATTTATTTATTTATTTATTTTACTTATTTATTTATTTTTTACACTTTTTTGACATTTTTTTTCCCGATCGCTTTTATTCCTATTACAAGGAATGTAAACATCCCTTGTAATAGGAATAGTGTGTGACAGGACCTCTTTAAGGAGAGATGCGGGGTCAATAAGACCCCACATCTCTCCTCCAGGCTGGAAAGAATGAGATTGTGAAAAAAAATTCACAGATCTCATTCTTACTAGCCGCAATTGCGGTTTGTTTACTTTCGGGTACCCGGGCGTGACGTCATCACATCGCGCCCGGGCCTCCGACGGACATAGAGATGACTGGTGACCATCTGGTCACCAGTCATCTCTATGCCTCCCATCCGGCGCACTGCGATTCTCTCTCCGGGCCCCCCAATGGCACGGGAGAGCCCGGAGAAGCACCGGATGCCTGCGGGAGGGGGGGATCTCCCCACCCGCCGCCTATAAGAATGATCAAGCGGTGGAACCGCCGCTATGATCGTTCTTATGGTGCGCAGGATCGCTCCTGGAACAAAATTATATCTGAATGATGCCTCTAGGTGCAGGCATCATTCAGATATCACCGCACAAAGTACAGGACGTCATATGACGTCCACCCGGAAAAAGAGATCCTCTTTTTGGACGTCATATGACCGCGTACGGTTTTGAAGTAAACTTTTGGGCATATTTATTATAGCAAAAAGTAAAAAATATTGTTTTTCTTTTTTCAAAATTGTTGCTCTTTTTTGGTGATCAAATACCGCCCAAAAAAGCTCTATAAAAAGGACGCATATTTCGTTTTGGGTACAGCGTCGAACGACCGCGCAATTGTCAGTTAAAGCGACACAGTGTCAAATTGTAAAAAGTGGTCTGGTCAGGAAGGGGGTAAAATCTTCCGAGGCTGAAGCGGTTAATCATACATTAGGAACTGACCTGGTCTAAATTCTCAAATCAAATATGCAGTAGATAGAGTTTCAAGCAAAATGGTGAGCAGAGTTATTTCGACAAAACTGATCTCGAAGAAAAATCTGCAATTTTACCATTGCTAAGTTTTAATCAAAATTAACCCTTTTTTCGCCATGCAGACTGCTTGGAAAAAAAAAAAAAAAAACACGTCATTGTTTTCTAACAAAGTCATGTGATCACCATATCAGCACTGACTAAGGGTCAGATTCACAAAAGGGATACGACGGCGTTCGCTACGTCGCCGCTAGTCTAGTTTCCCGTCGCAAAGTTAGTCGTCGTACACTACGCGCGTCGCCGTTCGAAAAAATGACGTCACGGCGCGCAAAGCACGGTGAGAGTTAGGAAAAGGAGCATGCGCAGTAGGTCCGGCGCGGGAGCGCGCCTAATTTAAATGGCACACGCCCATTTGAATTGGCCCGCCTTGCGCCGGAGGCCGCGGGCGTAGTTTTCATCGCAAGTGCTTTGTGAATCAGGCACTTGCGATGAAAACTAATTGTAATTATAATAAAAAAAAAATATGAACCTGTGAGCATCAAACTTTTTCCCGTGTCTAGTTTATGTTGTGGGGCGGGAAGAGACCAGCATGCTGGAAATGCATTGTCTGTTGATCAGCCTTTGTCCTGGAACATATTCAATATTTGTTCGCAACTGTTTTTAAAAATTGAGGCTATTTGATATGAAGATGGCGTCTCCGTAACCCTCTTTTCATATACATCTGTTAATAAATAAGCGGCGTCTCATCCCTCCGTACATACAGACCTTCCCTCTTCCAACCTCCAAGCAAAATAGAAAAAAAAAAACATTACAGTTTATTTTTAATCTGGGCAAGGAGCAGAAAGTGTTTTTATATCGCTCTGGCATCCATCTCTCACCATTATCAATCTGAACTCTTGTCTGAATAGAAATCCACTCTGAACATGGGCTGCGGGTTGAAACTAGAGATTTAAAACTCCCAATAAACATGCAGCAAAGAGCAGCTTTTATGGGGACTTGTTTGTCCAAGAAGTCCATTCCAGCTCCGTATTTCACACCGCCCATCGCCTGAGACGCTATTGCTGCTTTCACAATGCAGGGGGCTGGAAGAGTCAGTCCCCAGTCTTTTACCTTACCTATAAATGTAAATGTGATCAACTGGAAGGAAATGACTTTATCAGGGTTAGGTAAGATGTCATGCATCTTGCTTCTGTTGACAGCCTGGGCTTGTTATATATATAAAGATGGGAGAAGAAGTGAGAGGAGTGCAAGAGGGGAGAGAAGAGGAAGAGGAGAAGATGATGGAGGGGATGTGAGAGGAGAGAAAAAGGAAAGGAGAGGAGAGTAGTGGAGAGGAGAGGAGAGGAGAGGAGAGGATTGGAGAGGAGGAGGGTAAGAGAGGTGAGAGAATGGGAAGAGAAGAAGATGATTAAGGGAATGTTTGAGAAAGGAGAGGAGAGGGGAGTGGGGGGGGGTGTAAGAAAGGGGAGACATGAAGAAGAGAAAAAAAGATGATGGAGAGGATGTTTAAGGAAAGAAAAATTAGTGGAGAGGGGAGGAGGGTAAGAGAGGGGAGAAAAGAGAAAGAGGAGAAGATGATGGAGGAGATGGGAGGGGAGAGGAGAAGATGATGGAGGGGATGTGAGAGGAGAGAAAAGGGAAAGGAGAGGAGAGTAGTGGGAAGAGAAGAAGATGATTAAGGGAATGTTTGAGAAAGGAGAGGGGAATGGGGGGGGGGGGTAAGAAAGGGGAGACATGAAGAAGAGAAAAAACATGATGGAGAGGATGTTTAAGGAAAGAAAAAGGAGTGGAGAGGGGGAGAAAAGAGGAAGAGGAGAAGATGATGGAGGAGAGGGGAGAGGAGAAGATGATGGAGGAGAGGGAAGGGGAGAGAAGAGGAGAAGATGATGGAGGGGATGTGAAGGAGAGAAAAAGGAAAGGAGAGGAGAGTAGTGGAGAGGAGAGGAGAGGATTGGAGAGGAGAGGAGGAGGGTAAGAGAGGTGAGAGAATGGGAAGAGAAGAAGATGATTAAGGGAATGTTTGAGAAAGGAGAGGGGAGTGGGGGGGGGGTAAGAAAGGGGAGACATGAAGAAGAGAAAAAACATGATGGAAAGGATGTTTAAGGAAAGAAAAAGGAGTGGAGGGGGGAGAAAAGAGGAAGAGGAGAAGATGATGGAGGAGATGGGAGGGGAGAGGAGAAGATGATGGAGGAGAGGGAAGGAGAGAGAAGAGATAGAGAAGATGATCATAGGGATGGTTGAGGCGAGAAGAGGAGAGGAGAGAAATGGAGAGGAAGGGAAAGGGGAGGAGGGAAGGAAGGAAGGAAGGAAGGAAGGAAGGAAGGAAGGAAGGAAGGAAGGATGGATGGAAGGAAGGAAGGAAGGAAGGAAGGAGGGAGGAAGGAAGGAAGGAGGGAAGGAGGGAGGGAAGGAAGGAAGGAGGGAGGGAGGGAGGGAGGGAGGGAGGGAGGGAGGGAGGGAAGGAAGAATGGAAGGAAGGAAGGATTTGGAAAGAAAAGGAAACAGAAAGATAATAGATTCTACAGAAAGGAAACAAAGCTGATACAAGTAACAAGAAGAATGCATTTCCTTATTCCCTGTGTCTTGGGGCAGTGGGCAGGCACTGAAGCTTAGTACATAAGGCGTAGAGATGATAAAGTGCGGGGGATTTGCAGTAGAGTGTGTTGGGAAAAGCTAAACACAGATATATGACAAACATTAAAACTAGGCAGTCACAGAATGCCCCGCGCACCAGCTTGCATCACAGAACTCCGAATAGAACAGACTATTTAGATTCTTGGTTCAATGAGGCTTTAATCCAAGCAAAGCTATTTATCAAATATCTCCGGTTTCTTGTACCTGTATTTTCTTATTTCATTTAGGAGAGAGAGAAAAAAGGCCGCTGTGTTTTCGGAGCCCCGAAGTGAGACTGACGTGTCTATAAAATAGAATGTAAAGTTATAGGGAAAGCTGGAGGACTTACACTGAGCACAGAGTATAGTCAGTTCTGATTATTTGTTATATTTAACCCTCAAACGCCTCCAAAAATGGGAGCTTTATATTTCATTACATATTTTATTGATTGATATTTTTACCTGTAATTTGAATTGTTTTTGTTGTTTTGTATCTACAGTCGTCTTAGGGGCTATGCGGGCGAAGTTAAAATCTGACACGTTTCTAACCCATCTCCATTCTACTAATATATATATAGAAATGGTTGATTACTGTATAAATGACACTGGCAGGGAAGGGATTAAACACTAGAGGGCAATGAAGGGGTTAAGTGTGTCCTAGGGAGTGATTCTAACTGTGGGGGGGCTGGGCTTCCACGGACATGACAGCAATCACTGCTTCTGATGACAGGGAGCAGTAGATCCCTGTCATGTCGTGGGCCGCCTGTGAACAATTGAGTTTGCGGGACCCGCACTGCAGCAAATTCAAAGGGACGTACAGGTACGCCCATTTGCCTGTACGAGCCCTTCTGCCACCGTAAATGTGTGTGCGGCGGTCGGCAAGCGGTTAAAGGCACAGGGGTGCACTACACATCCAGCACATAGCACTATGGCAGCAAATGTGTCCAGTGTGTCCCCCCCCCCCCAATATTTCAACAGTACAAATAAATGGCCACTGCCCCTAAATGCGTAAGTTGCAGAGCCACTTCATGGCACCCCAGTATTATCTGCAGTCCTAACTCTATTTGAGAGCCTCCACAGTAGAAGCACATGCATTATAATGGATAGACAGAGGGCAGGTGAGCTTGAAAGGAGCCGACCCCTCCTTAAAGGGGTACACTGGACACTGTACACTGGACACCCAGCACATAGCACAATGTCAGCAAAGGCGTCCACTCACCAATATTTCAACAGTACAAAAAAATGGCCACTGCCCTCACCTATAGTCAAACAAAGTACAGTGGAACCTCGGATTGCGAGTAACACGGTTAACGAGCGTTTCGCAATACGAGCACTGCAATTTCAAAAATTGTAACTTGGTTTGCGAGTGTTGTCTCATAAATCGAGCACGATTCAGGCCAAAGCGGTGTGCAGTACCGCATTTGGCCTGAGGTGGGGGGGGGCGCGGAAAGGCCCGAAAACAGCTTGGCTGACCTCGGGAACAAAGTCTTTCCGAGGTTTGCCGAGGTCAGCCGAGGTGTCTTTCCTGGTGTTTCTGAAGCTCTCCGGTGCCCCCTACCCTCTGGCCTTATGCGATATTGCATGCCATTAAAGTCAATGCGGAACAAATTATTTTCGTTTCCATTGACTTCAATGGGGAAACTCGATTTAATATGCGAGTACTTTGGATTACGAGCATACTCCTGAAATAGGTTCCACTATAATGAAAAAAAAACACTTCGGACCGGATTCAGATAGCAGTTAGGACGGCGTATCTCCAGATACGCCGTCGTAACTCTGAGTTGCGGGGTCGTATCTATGCGACTGATTCATAGAATCAGTTACGCATAGATTTCCCTAAGATCCGACCGGCGTAAGTCTCTTACACCGTCGTATCTTAGACTGCATATTTACGCTGGCCGCTAGGTGGCTCTTCCGTAGATTTACGTAAGGAATATGCAAATTAGGTAGATACGCCGATTCAGAAACGTACGTCCGCCCGGTGCGTTTTTTTACGTCTTTTACGTTCGGCTTTTTCCAGCGCAAAGTTACCCCTGCTATATGAGGGGTATCCTATGTTAAGTATGGACGTCGGGCCAGCGTCGATTTTTCCGTCGATTACGTCGTTTGCGTAAGTCGTTCGCGAATAGGGCTGTACGTAAGTTACGTTCACGTCTAAAGCATTGACGATTTGCGGCGTAATTTCGAGCATGCGCACTGGGATTCTTTCACGAACGGCGCATGCGCCGTTCATAAAAAACGTCAAATATGTGGGGTCACAATTAATTTGAATAAAACACGCCCACATCATCCACATTTGAATTAGGCGGGCTTACGCCGGACCACATATGTTACGTCGCCGTAACTTAGGGTGCAAGTTCTTTCTGAATACGGAACTTGCGCCCTAATTTACGGCGGCGTAACGTATCTGAGATACGTTACACCCGCCGATAGATACACTATTGTATCTGAATCGGGGCCTTCCTGTTCTTCTGTCTGTAACTCCACACAGTAATGCAAGGCTTTTTCTCCCTGGTGTGGAGTGTCGTGCTCGCCCCCTCCCTTGGACTACAGGAGAGTCAGGACGCCCACTAACACACAGCTCCTTCTCTATCTGCAATTTAGAGAGCGACCTGACTCTCCTGTAGTCCAAGGGAGGGGGCGAGCACGACACTCCACACCAGGGAGAAAGCCTTGTATTACTGTGTGGATTTACAGACAGAACAACAGGAAGTGAGGATTTCTCAGAAGAAATAAGGACATTTAAAAGCAAAATGGAAGGATGAGGTAAGTGAAGGAGGACTGCACTAAGGTAAAGGAAGCTATTTAGGAAAAAAGGTTGTACCTTTACAACCCCTTTAATGAATATATACGATTTTATTGATTAGGCTGTCAATTTTAATTCCACTTTTGATTAACAGTCAGTCCTGACGCGGCAATTCACACTCACCCCACAAAATCCGGGAGGGGGGGGGGAGAGAGCTGACAAACTCCTTTCGGCCACCTGAAAACTTTTTACTCCGCTCAGCAGATCCTTGAAAACAGCGACTATAATCTTGATGTCTTTCTTCCTGAGTAAAATAAGTTTATAAATATTTTATCATGAAAACCTTTAGTAACTCCCTTCCATTTGGGAATATCTAAATATAAAATGAAATAAAGAAAAAAAAAAGAATAGAAAAAAAAAACTCCGGTCGGAAACTGATTTGAATATCTGCATGCTGGCACATCGAATCCGCCTTCACACTTTTTAACATATTCCGCTTCTTTTTTTTTTCTCTTTATCGTAGTTCCCATATAGGTGACTGATTACAGCGATGCCGCTTCATATATCCTTTCAGTTAGCCCCTGCTGAGCTTATTAAGTTGGTATATCAAGTCAACTTGTCCCTTAGTTACCGTACACAAACTGCAAGAGCGCCGCACATTGCTGCATCTGTCCCTTCACCTGTCACTTCATAGCTTTTTACTGATGTTGAAAGAATTCTCAACTGCTAGTCACATAAGCAATTCACTTTGTTCACTTGCAGTGACAACCTTGTTTTGTTTCCCCCGCAACATAGAATCGGCTGCACCGAATTAGCATTCTCAAATTTTTAGACTACCTCATTAGACTGAATAAATTTAAAAGCCTCTGTGCTGATTGTAAAGGATAAGCCCCTGACTTTCCGCCGCGATATTTTAGGCAAGGCTTGGCGTGACTGACTGAAAGGACTGACTTAAAGGAATCTTTTTTTTATTTTTATTACTTGATGATTTATTTTTTATTTTTTTGGAGCGTGGGGTGTTTTAAGGCTTCAAAAAATTTCTCTTTTTTCCCCCCCTAAAATAATGCCTTAATTATGATGTTTTCTGTCACGTTGTGTGTCCCTATCGTGGCGGGGGAGAAGGGCTGGTGGCTGAGAGGTTTAATTGGGGACAGGCTGTGGAGAGAGACTTCAGGACAGAAGGGTTCTAGATAAGTAAGCAGTCACAAGTCATTAGGAAAGGCACATTTGGCATTGGGACTTTTGTGTCTTGCGAAGCTGTGTTTGTATGGTTCTTCAGCGGCTGTGTTAGGCTGGGGTGTTCTGGCACCCGCAAGGGTGAAGAAACGTATTTATAAATAGCAACTGCTTTTACAAATGGTGTATTGCGTGTGGCAAGCTGACCTGATGGAGTAGATATTTGTAACTAGTCTGAGGATTTTGTTCCTTAAAGTGGTGTTCCAGCCGCAATTTTTTTTAAAGGCCAGACGCTACAAACACTGTAGCTGCTGACTTTTAATAGGGATGTCCGCGATGTTGGCCCCCCGAGGCCAATCTGTCCATCGGATCGGGTTCAGGTGCCGCCATTGTAACTAAGGGAAACCAGTCGTGGAGCATTCAGGCTTCACAGCTGGTTTCCTACTGCGCATGGGGCGAGTCACGCAGTGCTTTCTGAATGGCCTTGTCATCTTCTGGGACAATCACAGGTCCCAGAAGGCAGCGGGGGAGAAGAAGGAAATGGCGCACTACACTACAATTACACTATTGGCTAGATTCACAAAGAGTTACGCCAGTGTATCAGTAGATACGCCGTCGTAACTCGGAATCTAAGCCGTCGTATCTTAGCTGTCTAGTTCCGCCGGCCGCTAGGGGCGTGAACGCTGATTTACGCCTAGAATGCGTAAATCAGCGAGATACGCCGATTCACGAACGTACACTTGCCCGTCGCAGGTAGACCATGTAAAAATAATTGTGTTTTTTTATTATAGAAAAAAATATTAAAAAGTTTATACATAGATATAAATAAAATTCATAGTAATATTATCAAATGACCCACACACAAATTCTGATAACAATTCCAAAGTAAACAATAATATAGACAAACCAAGTGGTACAATGGTTAAAATTCCATAAACGGTAACCAAATGGAGATGTGAACGTGGAATAGTTCGATAAAAGTGTGAATCCAAGTACAAGAAATTCGCTCTACATGTTACGTGTAGAATTACGCTTCTTCAGGAGCATATAGATAGATAAATGGTTTATATAAACAGATTTTGCCACAGGACTTGGGGAGGAATCAGAAAACCAGCTAGTCCAAAATATGGGGTCATATAGATATCAGTTGCAGAAATTCAACTTTGCTGGTAACCAAAGAATATATAAGTCAGTATATCCAGGAAAAGGCTGTATCCAGTACACAAATAAGTGTGTATATATCCTGGTCATAAAGACCAGCAAGTATTAGTTAAAGGCACTGGGCTGTCCAATACTGTGAAAGGTGCAGATTAGCAGCTCAAATTAGCCGGTGCCTAAGGGTTAAAGCCATAGTGTGCAGGTTGTGTACTTCCTGGAGTCCAAGCAGACTACAACCTGCACACTACGGCTTTAACCCTTAGGCACCGGCTAATTTGAGCTGCTAATCTGCACCTTTCACAGTATTGGACAGCCCAGTGTCTTTAACTAATACTTGCTGGTCTTTATGACCAGCATATATACGCACTTATTTGTGTACTGGATACAGCCTTTTCCTGGATATACTGACTTATATATTCTTTGGTTACCAGCAAAGTTGAATTTCTGCAACTGATATCTATATGATATGGTTTTCTGATTCCTCCCCAAGTCCTGTGGCAAAATCTGTTTACATAAACCATTTATCTATCTATATGCTTCTGAAGAAGCGTAATTCTACATTCTATCACAATCGCCCTCTCGTCCTCTTGTCTATCACGAACGAAAGGGCCATCGTGATAGGCGGAACACTGAACACCAGTGAAACAAACTGCCCGAAAACTGACCGGAACTGGCTGTATTGGTGCATAGAAAACGGAACTGCATCATGTGAACTGGCCCTTACGGGGAATCTTTTTGTTTGGCCATATAAGGCAAAGTGACAGGTTCTCTTGACAGAAAAAAAACATGTACCAATGGAAGAAGCAGCACACCAAATAATAAAATAGTCCAAATTGATTTATTTGTTTCAGTCTTGATTGCTGACTAATAACTCTCCTAGTCCAACAATTCACTTCCCTACATTCAGACAGGAAATCCCTATTTTGAATCCATGAAAGTCTCTAATTTTAACTGAATTTCCCTACTTGAATTAAATTGTTCTGTTAAGTTAAAATTCTATGAGGCATCTATTGACTTTGTAACCCTGCCTGTTGCAATGGTCCCTGTAACGGAACGTCCCACACTCCGCTTAAGTGCTTCCATCCTATACCACTTCCTATCAGTCTGGATATAGATATCAGATATTCTAGCAGCTCTCAAGCACACAACGAGACAAGACTTGTTTGTCTGCTGAACATGGAGTGTTTAATAGAACCAAGAATACAACCTTATATACAGTTTAAACAGGAGGTAACCACAACATAAATTAACATGAGCTAATTAACTAATCATCTACCCTGACTAATTGACTCATAGATATGACCTTTCAGGGTAGATGTCACGTCTCCTCGCTCACCTTCTATACAATACACATTATAATAAGTGTAAACTCAGGACATCTTCACACAATAGCAGGGTCAATTAGCACAGAGAACAGACAGATGGCTGGAGGGGATGGCATTAGCATCTCCTTACACTGTATGTCCCAACAGTATAAATCAGTCACTCTAACATGGCATATACAGGGTCCCCAGGCATACATCACACAAACAGCACTGTTCCCCCAAATGCCAGGGGCCATGATCGCAAGGCAAGAGGCTAGCATTCAGTCCCCTCCAAAAGCCTCTGTGCCATGTGAGTCTGTCACAGTCCCGCCCACTGATAATGGAGGTGGGCGGAGAGTATCTGTACGTGAGTAGGTATAAGGGAAGATGGAGGTGCTAGATTGGTTTAGCTCTGAGAAATGAGGGATGTCCCCTGAAAGGCGTAAGCCTGCTAATCTGCATGATGTTTTGGGCCTGATGGCATCGCCTCACTGCTGGATCAGAATACAGTGGAATACATTGCTCATATGTCAGCATACTTGTGAGCATGTTTTTGGCTTTTGGTTTTTAATAAAGATTTATGGTAATCCAATAGGAATTTGCACCCTCCTGTTTGTTTCTACACCTGAACAATAACTTAACTATAGTCAAAATGTCGGTCCTTGCCATGAGTGCCAAGCAGGCAATCAGTAAACAAAAGCTAACCACTGCAAAGGTAAGACAACCAATAGAATGCTAACAACCAACAACAGATGGTCAGTGATTAAAGATGGCTGACAGTTCTTGAAGATCAGTGTTTAACCCCAGCCAAACATTAAATGAAGTTGAGCCCCAAAGCAACCTGCTTATATTTGTAATATTTCATTACACATAACAAGGAATCCCCCCTTTAAATGGCTATGGCTTCCAGGAGTCATCATCTAAGCAACATCAAGCAGATTTTGCATTCTTGTTGGCTTGTATGAAGAAAAAAGCAGTTTTGATATGAACAAAAACCCATGTACTGTACATAGGCCCTAAAGGTATATAGCCGTGTGAAGTTTACATGAGAATATCATGTATTATTGTCTGATCACACCCCTTAAGCACTTTATTTTAAATATGAATGCTCTTTGGATTTGAGCAAAGGCATTTTTTTAAAAAGCTTTTTTTTCTTTCTTTTTTTAAACAAAACTATTTTCTCTTCATAGATTATCAGTTTATAGACTGTTTATGTGTCCCTTTTTCATTATTTGCACAGAATTTTTATTTTACAAATATCGTTTTATTCCAGTGTTTGCAGAGCATGTAGATTTTTCTAAGATAGAGTATGTTTGCCGCTCCTGCAGTTTGAAAAAAAAATCTGATGAATCTTCTAAGAGAGTGGGAAGGGGCATGAATCCCTGCCTTGTATACTGCCTTGTATATGTATAATCTGATATCCTGCTTTTTAGCTCATATATGCTATTTACAGCATACTAGTAAAATAGCGTGTCGTCGATGTATCTTCATTGCCTTGTCCTTTCCAAGTGGTAAATGTAAAACACCAACATAAAATATTAAAATGTTACTTTTTTTTCAGTATTGAACATAATAAATGTATAACAAAAAATGATATATTTCCTCTTTACGCCCCAGTAACACAAAGAGCTGGCCTTTAACACCCACACACCGCACATATGTGTCACCGGAGGAGAACTGTTAAAATAAAATCTTATTGGACCAAGCCTATAGCTGCTTCTTGTGTCTGAAGTGGAACTTTAGCAACATTGCTGCTGTGAAGTGGGCTAGTACCATGTTAAGCTTGTACTAGACTGTACATCTCATGAGGTACCCACATGGCAAAGATGGATCCCGGTGTAGCCAACCGTTGTGCTAGGGGGATGGTGGTGGATGGGGAAGTGAGAGGCTATTCTGGAACCACCTCCTGCGGGAACGCGTGGGAATGGAGTTCCTGCACTTTTTTCACAGCAGGAACTCAGTTCCATTTGCAGGACTAGAGCAGCCGAGAGCAGCCGAGCCGCCAGAGCCAATCCTTATTATGTTACTGGCCGCTTCCTGTATATGGATTCATCGGGTCACTTCCTCGATGCCGCAATGTCTCCTGAGAGCTTCTGTCATTGTTCCCAGGAGACATTGAGGTCTGCCGCGAGTTATCGCGGGATTTTAGAAAGAACTTGCTTACAGTGGTACAGTGGATCGTATCATTTTTTTTTGGTGGGGGAGTAGATCTTGAGTGGGAGTTTCCACACTTTTTTCCCCAGGACTTGAGCCCTGGCAATGAGCATTTCCAGCTAGAGGAGCCGTGCTGACAAGAGTATAGTGAGTGTGTGCATTGGGCACACCTTGTCGTTGACACCCTGTACGTGCAGCAGGGCTGGATCAGGGGGGTGCTGGGGTGGGGTTATTTGTAATTGCACCCTAGCTCATAGATCTTCTGGCATATTTCATATTTCATTTTCATTTGCTCCAAAATGATATTGCCCCCCTCCTCCCCACTTCAACAATGCTCTAGGCCAGGGGTCTCCAAACTTTCTAAACAAAAGATCAGTTTACTGTCCTTCAGGCTTGAGGGGGGCTGGAAATTGGTGTCAGTGGGGGGGAATAGTGCCCCCTCGTTGGTGTCAGTGGGAGGAATAGTGTCCCATCATTGGTGTCAGTGGAATAGTGTCCCCCTCATTGGTGTCAGTGGAAGGAATAGTGTCCCATCATTGTTATCAGTGGGAGGAATAGTGTCCCATCATTGGTGTCAGTGGAATAGTGTCCCCTCATTGGTGTCAGTGGAAGGAATAGTGTCCCCTCATTGGTGTCAGTGGAAGGAATAGTGTCCCATCATTGGTGTCAGTGGAATAGTGCCCCCTCATCGGTGTCAGTGGAATAGTGTCCCATCATTGGTGTCAGTGGAATAGTGTCCCATCATTGGTGTCAGTGGAATAGTGTCCCATCATTGGTGTCAGTGGGAAGAATAGTGTCCCATCATTGGTGTCAGTGGTAAGAATAGTGTCCCATCATTGGTGTCAGTGGGAGGAATAGTGTCTTCATTGGTGTCAGTACCAAGAACAGTGCCCCATAGTTGGTGTCTGTGAGAGGAATAGTATTTAGTATTAGTGAGAGGAACAGTGCCCCAAGGGCCTGATAAAGGCAAGCAAAGGGCCACATCTGGCCCCCGGGTCGCAGTTTGGAGATCCCTGCTCTAGGCAGCTGCCCCTTTGGTGCTCTTGTTTACAGCTCTTTGTTATGACCAAAGGAGTTATTGATAAGTAACACAAAACAAACTACAACATATATCATAATCAGTTGTACACCTATAGTTATTTGGATACCCAGAAGGTGGAATATTTGTTCTGCTGAAAACCCAGTGACGGTTCTTTTCTGGCCGCCTTTAGTCCTTTGTACAACGTCGAAAAAAATCCTCGCATTAAGCTCGCTACATCCGAGACACGAGATGGAAAGAGGAGATCTGGAGTTACAAATCATTGCACCTCTCGGAGAACAGACAAAGCTTAATGGAATGTGTGAGAATGATCGTGTTTGCTGCGAATAAAAATATGCAAAGCGTATAGACAGCAATCCACGCAGAGCAGGAAAAACTACATATTGTTCTGGAGAACCGCAGCCAGGAATATGGTTGTAATTTTAATGTTTCTGTGCTGAAAAAAAAGGTCATCATTGGCGAGGTCGGGTTTTTCTTAAGGTCATTTCACATTGAGATATCTGCCTGCTTTTGACATTTCATGGAGGAGAGGCACAACCAAACTGACACATGAAATGGCTTCTTTACAAACCCAATGGCTATTTCTATCAACATCTGTTATTGTTCCACAAAAGGAAAATATGCATTGATTGCAAACTAGGCAGCCGCGCTTTGGAATAAGAAAGCAGTGCTGGGTTTTCTTCTTAAAGGGGCAATTCATTTACTTGGAATTTTTCCAACAAACAAACCACAGTGATGGTATTTCTTCATTTATGCTGAGGCCAGCTTACTTGCCACATGGCTTTAATTTATATATATATATATATATATATATATATATATATATATATATATATATATATATATATATATATACTTTTTATATGGGAAAGACTTTCTAATTTAGAGCTGATCATTGACCCAACTTTCACACCACACCCCTTCACATTGGGTGGCAAAAAGACTGGTTGGATCTGGACTTTAGCACTGGATCACCAGTCACCACTTCCATAAGAGGCATCAGTGAAGCCTCGTACACACGACCGAGGAACTCGACTGGCGAAACACATAGTTTTCCTCGTCGAGTTCCTTGTTAGGCCCCATGCACACGAGAAGCAAATGCAAACACATGTAAACTCAAGTTTTCAAAGGCAAAAACCGGCGTTTAAAACGCCAGTTTTTGCCGCGAATTTTGTGGCGTTTTGCCGCGTTTAGCTGCGTTTTACCGCGTTTGCGGCTATCAGCGTTCATCACAAAGACATCGTAGACCCTTCCAAAGCTTTGAAACGCAAAAACGTTTGCGTCTGAACCCAAAATTTTGCGTCTGAAAAAACGAGCCTAAACCCAACTGCTTTAAAACGCAAAATAACGTGAATGTGTGCATGGACACATAGGATAACATTAAATGTGTTCAGGGGGCATTGAAAAAAATGCCCACATGCCTCTGAACTCGAGTTTACCAGCGTCTCGTGTGCATGGGGCCTTAGGCTGTCGAGGAAATCGACAAGGCAAGTTTCTCCATTCCCGTCGAGGAAATAGAGAACTTGCTCTCTTTTTGGCTCGTCGAGTTTCTCGACAGTTTCCTCGACGAAAAATGTACACACAACCGGTTTCCTCGGCAAAAAAATATCTCCCAGCAAGTTTCTTGCTGTTTTTTGCCGAGAAACTCGGTCGTGTGTACGAGGCCTGAGGTGCATGGATGGGTAGGAGAAAGGTGTTGAGTGATGGTGTGGGTTGACCACCTGTACTGTACATACAAGTGCCCACAACCATTTTACTGTTTTATTAATTAATTAATTTATTTATTTATTAATTTATAGGTAGGTAAATTAATATTATAGCTACACTTATGGTAAGTCAGTACAGCCACACTATTAACAAATTTCATTTTTTTTTTGTTCTACCAAAAACACATTTATGAAATAGGCACAGTACCCCTTCCCTCCTGAGGGAGGGTTTTTTAATAAATTGGGCAGAAGGATCTTGTGGCACAGGCTCGTTTGAAGCCAAACATCAAGCAGATATGAGAACAAAAAAAATATATATATTTTAAACATTGCAAGTATAGGTATTTATCAGCTGTCTGTGTTCCCCTGCACACTGTGAAGCACTAATGCATTTCATAATAATGCCAATCTAGCAATGGGAGCTTGCTGAAGGAGTAGAGCGTGGAGTGATGACATCACTAGCGTGCTGCTGCTTATTCGTTATACAGCCAGCAGGCTGGGGGTGGGTCTGTGACCAAGCTCTATTATTTAACAGCTGTTCAGAAAATGTAAGGTCACTGACCAGCCAAATCTGCCAGGATGATAAGATAGCTTGAACAGAATTCCAAATCATTTGTCAGGCAAAATATTCAACAGGATGTATTTATAAAGATAAAAAACTGCATAGCCTAGTAAATGTGCATGTACATTTGTTCTGTGTAAATGGAGTAAAAAATTAATGGTATTGGCCCAGATTCAGATACATTTGCGTATCTTTCGGCGGGCGTAGCGTATCTCAGATACACTACGCCGCCGTAACTTAGGGCGCAAGTTCCGTATTCAGAAAGAACTTGCGCCCTAAGTTACGGCGGCGTAGTGTAAATGTGTCGGCGTAAGCCCGCCTAATTCAAATGTGGATGACGTGGGCGTGTTTTATTTAAATTACTTGTGACCCCAAGTAATTTACCTTTTTTTTACGAACGGCGTATGCGCCGTCCATGAACGTTTCCAAGTGCGCATGCTCCAAATTATGCCGCAAACTGTCAATGCTTTAGACGTGAACATAACTTACGTAGAGCCCTATTCGCGAACGACTTACGTAAACGATGTAAAATATGATGCTGTTCGTATGTTTCCAACGTCTATACCTAACATGACTTACACCTGCTTTATGAGGGGTAACTTTACACCGGAAAAACGTAAAAAAAATGCGCTGGGCGGACGTACGTTTCTGAATCGGCGTACCGTCTACCTAATTTGCATATTCCTCTCGTAAATCTACGGAAGCGCCACCTAGCGTCCAACGTAAATATGCAACTAAGATACGACGGCGTAAGAGACTCACGCCGGTCGGATCTTAAGGAAATCTATGCGTAACTGATTCTAAGAATCAGGCGCACAGATACGACCCCGCACACTCAGAGTTACGACGGCGTATCCGGAGATACGTCGTCGTAACTCATATCTGAATCCGGGCCCTAGACTTTTTCCTGTGCAGATCGACAGTTTTCCAGTGATTTAACAGGGAAAATATTGCATTTGGCCACTAGATGGTGATAAGTATTATTTAAAAAACAAAAGCCCTATGGTGTTTAAAACCACCTAGTGGCCAAATGCTGTATTTTCTGGTTTAAATGAAAAATGTAATAAATAAAAAAAATAAAAAAAAGTCGACCAGCACAGTAAATAGTCCAGTATCATTTTTGGGGTTTGTTTTGCCCCATTTGCACAGAAAGAAAGCAAATGCACTTTCATCGGATGAATTGCTATGCAAAATGTATTTTTAAAAAACACCCCTTTATGTTTAAACATTTCTAGACATCTGACCATTACAACTATGAAGTTCAAATATGCATTATAAGTGAGTATTTAACTGTTGTGCCCTGGGTTAAATTTAATTTTTTTGGGGTCCATTTGTTGCTTTATTTTTAACCAATCGTCAGCTTGGAGCAGCAAGGTCATGGCCCCCCTTTTAAGAAAACAATTTCTTGTGCTGATGCAAAAAGCAATAAACAAATGGGAGATTAGGGACGGGGCATTGTATTTGAGTTGGAGAGCACACATTTGCACTAAGAATTACATTTCATCCTAATGCATCTGTTCTACAAACAAAGCTTCACATGTGATAGCGCCCTACAAAGGATATAATTAATTTGGTCAATAAGACAACAGTAATGAATTATTTCTGAATTATTCTAAATATATGTCCAAATAAATTGGGATTCTTTTTTTTTTTTAAATTACCAAAAAATAATTTTCTTCCTTAGCACCAAATCAAATACTTCAATGTTTAACTTAGTAAAGAGCCAGGATTCTCTATTTTACTGTTTTTGAGATTTGGTTGGCAGTGGAAGGGCACAGGTGCAAGGAAGTTGGAACTATGGACTTGAATTGTGTAGCACTGGTGTGTAGTGTAGTGATAAGGGCACCCCATATATATATATACACACACACTATACTACCAAAAGTATTGGGACACCTGCCTTTACACGCACAAGGGCCCGGATTCACAAAGACTCATGCCGGGTACACACGAGAGGATTTATCCGCGGAAACGGTCCTCCGGACCCTCTGGCGGATTTTGATCTCCTGGTTGTACTAACCAGGAGATCAAAATCCCCGCGGAATTCCGTCCGCGGTGACGTGTCGAATCATTACGACGCATGCGAGGGATGGGTTCGGACAGATCGATCCGGTGAGTCTGTACAGACCACCGGATCGATCCGCTGGAGCCGATTCCAGCGGATAGATTTCTTAGCATGTTAGGAAATTTTTATCCGCTGGAAATCGGTCGGCTGAAAAATATCCGCGGATAAATATCCGCTGGATCGTACACACCAGCGGATCTATCCGCTGAAACCGATCTGCGGATCAATTTCAGCGGATCGATCCTCTCGTGTGTACGGGGCCTTACGCCGACGTATCTACTGATACGCCGCGTAAGTCCATGGATGTGCCGTCATATCTATGCGCCTTATTCTTGTAATAAGATACGCCTGAAATCTGGCTCCATTCGACCGACGTAAGTCTCCTACGCCGTCGTATCTTGGGCGCATATTTACGCTGGCCGCAAGGGGCACTTTCATTGATTTACGCGTTGAATATGCAAATGACCAAGATACGCCGATTCATGAACGTACTTGTGCCCGTCGCATGAGTATACGCCGTTTACGTAAGGCGTATGTCCGGCGTAAAGATAAACCACCAAATAGGAGGCGCAGCCAATGCAAAGGTATGGACGACGGAACAGCCGTCGGATTTTACGTCGTTTACGTAAGTTGTACGTGAATGGGGCTGGGTGTAGGTTACGTTCACGTCGTTGCCATTGAGCCGTCGTATCTTAGGGCGTAAATTTGACGTGATTCTGAGCATGCGCACGCATGCGTCGTTCGTTCGGCGCTTCATTTACATGGGGTCACGATTCATTTTAATACAACACGCCCACTACCTGCCTACTTTGAATTAGGCGGGCTTACGCCGGACCATTTACGCTACGCCGCCGTAACTTAGGGAGCAAATGCTTTGTGAATACTGGCCTTGCCTCTCTATGTTACGTCGGCGTAGCGCATATGAGCTGCGCTACGCCCGCTCAAACATACGCCGCTCTACCTGAACCTGGGCCAAGAATTTTAATGGCATCCGTAGGGTTCAATATTGAGTTGGCCCACCCTTTGCAGCTACAACAGCTTCAGCTCTTCTGGGAAGGCCGTCCACAAAGATTAGTTGAGTTTCTAAGGGAATGTTTGACCATTCTTCCAGAAGCGCATTTGTGAGGTCAGGCACTGATATGGACGAGAAGGCCTGGCTTGCAGTCTTCGCTCTAATTCATCCCAAAGCTGTTCTATCGGGTTGAGATCAGTACTCTGTGCAGGCCAGTCAAGTTCCTCCACCCCAAACTCACTCAGTCATCCCTTTCTTTGTAGACCTTTGTACACTGGTCCAAATTATTTGGTGGAGGGGGGATTATGGTGTGGGGTTGTTTTTCATGGGTCGGGGTTGGCCCCTTAGTTCCAGTGAAGGGAACTCTTAAGGTATAAGCATACCAAGACATTTTGGACAATTTCACGCTCCCAACTTTGTGAGAACAGTTTGGAGATGGCCCCTTCTTGTTCCAACATGACTGCACACCAGTGCACAAAGCAAAGTCCATAAAGACATGGATAAGCAAGATTGAGGTGGAGGAACTTGACTGGCCTGCTCAGAGTCTTGACCTAACAGAACACCTTTGGGATGATTTTGAGCGAAGACTGTGAGCCACGCCTTCTCGTCCAACATCAGTGTCTGACCTCATAAATGCGCTTCTGGAAGAATGGTCAAACATTCCCACAGACACACTCCTAAACCTTGTGGACAGCCTTCCCAGAAGAGTAGAAGATGTTATAGCTGCAAAGGGTGGACCAACTCAATATTGAACCCTACGGACTAAGACTGGGATGCCATTAAAGTTCATGGCCCAGATTCAGATACGAGTTATGACATCGTATCTCCGGATACGCCGCCGTAACTCTGAGTGTGCGGGGTCGTATCTATGCATCTGATTCTTAGAATCAGTTACACATAGATTTCCCTAAGATCTGACCGGCATAAGTCTCTTACACCGTCGTATCTTAGGCTGCATATTTACGCTGGCCGCTAGGTGGCGCTTCCGTAGATTTACGCAAGGAATATGCAAATTAGGTAGATACGCCGATTCAGAAACGTACGTCCGCCCGGCGAATTTTTTTACGTCGTTTGCGTAAGGCTTTTTCCGGCGTAAAGTTACCCCTCATAAAGCAGGGGTAAGTCATGTTAGGTATGGATGTCGGAAACACACGAACAGCGTTGTATTTTACGTCGTTTACGTAAGTCGTTCGCGAATAGGGCTGTACGTAAGTTACGTTCACGTCGAAAGCATTGACAGTTTGCGGCGTAATTTGGAGCATGCGCACTTGAAAACGTTCACGGACGGCGCGTGCGCCGTTCGTAAAAAAAACTCAATTACGTGGGGTCACAAGTAATTTAAATAAAACACGCCCACATCATCCACATTTGAATTAGGCGGGCTTACGCCGACACATTTACACTACGCCGCCGTAACTTAGGGCGCAAGTTCTTTCTGGAT
Source organism: Rana temporaria (assembly GCF_905171775.1). Taxonomy (NCBI): domain Eukaryota; kingdom Metazoa; phylum Chordata; class Amphibia; order Anura; family Ranidae; genus Rana; species Rana temporaria. Next base: position 21,847,729 of record NC_053501.1, read on the forward strand.
ACGGAACTTGCGCCCTAAGTTACGGCGGCGTAATGTATCTGAGATACGTTACGCCCGCCAATAGATACGAAAATGTATCTGAATCCGGGCCCATGTGTGTAAAGGCAGGGGTAATAATACTTTTGAGAATATCATTTTATATATATTTTTTTAACAATTTTATACTTTTTTGTCTAGAGTATAGAACTGTGTGTATCCCAAGAATCTTTGAATGCACTTGCTGCTAACTGAGGGCCAGATTCACAAATGAGATACGACGGCGTTTCTCCTGATACGCCGTCGTATCTCTGTTTCTATCTATGCGGCTGATTCATAGAATCAGTTACGCATAGATATCCCTAAGATCCGACAGGTGTAATTGTTTTACACTGTCGGATCTTAGGATGCAGTTCCGCGGCCGCCGCTGGGGGGAGTTTGCGTCGTAAACCAGCGTCGGGTATGCAAATTAGGAGTTACGGCGGATCCACAACGGTTTTTCACGTTCGCTACGTCGCCGCTAGTCTAGTTTCCCGTCGCAAAGTTAGTCGTTTTTTTTGGTGCCCTAACTTTAGTCAGCAAGCGTATTGCTGTCTAAAGTATGGCCGTCGTTCCCGCTTCGAAATTCAAAATTTAACGTCGTTTGCGGAAGCCGTCCGGGAATACAGAAGTACGCTACGCGCGTCGCCGTTCAAAAAAATGACGTCACGGCGCGCAAAGCACGGCGGGAGTTAAGAAACGGAGCATGCGCAGTAGGTTCGGTGCGGGAGCGCGCCTAATTTAAATGGCACACGCCCATTTAAATTGGCCCGCCTTGCGCCGGAGGCCGCCGGCGTAGTTTTCATTGCAAGTGCTTGGTGAATCAGGCACTTGCGATGAAAAATTGCGGCGGTGTAACGTATCTAGGATACGTTGCGCCGCCGCGATTCTATGTGAATCTGGCCCTGACTTACTAACTCATCCTATCCGCATTTGGCATGGCCCCATTGACTTTGTTGAGCGAGTTTCATTGTGTTTCCTCATCCCTCTGGTCTCTAAGTAAATTTGGAGATGGGTCAACCTCCAAAAATTCAGATTTTTACCACCTCCCGTAGTCAGTAGCTTCACAAGCAGCAGGTCTCCCCTTTACAGGAAAATACCAAGATTTCCTTCTAGTACAGGAAAGTGTCTATGAATAGCTATGCCTGCAGCTGTTCCAGGCCTTTCCAGTGTCCAGCAATGACTTGTGCACTGAGCTAATTGAAATAATGGCTTGAATCCATCGTATGTAAACTGAAGACATGGGGTGATTTAAGAGAACTTTCTTTGCCCAGTACTAGAGGAGAGATCAGTCTGTCGCCGCTATTCCTTACTGAACAAATCCACTCTCATCTTCTTAAAATGTTCAGTTGCTCCGGGTGGTGTTCACTCTCTGCAGTTACTGTGATTGTGAGAGATGAAGTGGAACAAGTGGGCCTCCCTTACAGCCATGTCCTGTCAAAGTGCCCCCCTGCCAACCTCGTTGGGCTGTGCAACGGGATGGAAAGCAAGCGCAGAGTCCACTTCTTGCAGGGGGGGCGTCCTGACCAGGAGAAAGATACCAGAGGGCAGCAGTACCGAAGCCCGGGAGCTGGCCATGCTTGTCACAAACAGCCATCTGTGACCCTGGCTGGCAGAATCAAAGTGGCATTGTGCAACCTGTAGAGGGAAAGCTCTTCTCCTTTCATGCTATGTACATCCAGCCTGGGTCAACTCATTCTGTCACGCCGCTTCTGTGACCCCTGGAGGCAGCATGCTAAATGAATCGGCTACACGTGTATGTCGCCACTTATCTCAACTCATTTGATTAGTTTGAGAAGAAAGCCTATTGTCTTTTCCTTCACAGTGGGAAACAAACGTGCAGTTGTGTTTTCTGGAATTTCTGTAGACGGCTAGAATGCTGGTGCTATTAATGTGTATCTAAACCCAAGAACAAAAATGTAAGAAATTGCAGCTTACCATGTGGTTACATCAATTTCCCTGTTTTTGGCCCCATTCAGATTTGCCTATAGGCAGGACTGCCATAAGAAATCACGGGGCCCCTTACAGCCTACCTGACCCCATACAGCCTACCTGACCCCATACAGCCTACCTGACCCCATACAGCCTACCTGACATTTTTTAATGTGGCTCTTGCTCTGTGCAGGTACCCTATGTTACGCTATGGGGACCAGGGCCAGATCTAGTGTAATGAGGGGGTGCAGTAAAAAACATCAATGGGGCACAGGGTGGGAGGTCAGCAGGGCCAGGGAACCCATGTGAATAAGTTAATGATTTTTTACCAACTTATTTTTCATTTTCAAAATGTTTTTTTATTTAATTTTATTTTTTACAAAGCTGTTTGGGCTGACATCTTTGGTGAGACCCCTGACATCTCCCCTTTAAGACAGAGAAAGGAATTGAGGACATCGATTCTTCAACTCTGTTCTCTGCAGCTTCAGAGGCTTCTGTTCATTCATAAATGGAAGCAGAGTAAACATAGTTTACTCTGCTTCCGTTTTGAATGAACACAGGAGCAATCAGCATCGATCGCTCACTGTGTCCAATTCAGAAAAGGAAGGGGCCAGTAATTGACATATTTGTCAGCCCCTTTCTCCACTCTCCACCCTGCTGCGGGGGCTCGAGGGGGGCCCGGGCAAACAGGGGGGAATCAGATGTGGGCAGCACATGGAGAGGGATCAGTGCAGTGGAACGGGAGGACAATTACAAAACGATGTACTGTGTCTGTAGCTCTTCCTCCAACAGCTGAAAGACAGTTCCTCCCCTCTCCCTCCCGCCTGCTTTCAGCTGCTGGAGGGAGACACAGTACATCATTCTGTAATTGTCCTCCTGTCCCTCTGCACTGACCCCTCTGCTGTCTGTGCTCCCCTGTGGGCCTGGGCCTCGGTGGTAACCCCCTCTCAGCGGCCCTGCGTATAGGGTCGACACTGATTACATGCGAGACCCCAGAAGAGGTTCCCCATGATTAGATGTGGGAGGCAGCCCTATTGCAATCAATGGGAGGCTGATAGCTCCTGCAGCTAATTGTGGTTGCTGCTCATGAAGCAATTACTTGTGGGTGATCAGCCCCTCACTCATGGGGCGATAAAATGTAGGTGATCAGCCCTGGATGCTGACTGTCGCAGGTCATCGCTCCATGAGCGATGACATGCAAGCGGCCACGATTAGCTGAAGGAGCTTTCAGCCTCTCTGCCACCTGTCATCCTATCAGCTGTCATCCTCCCATTGATTTCAATGGGCTACCTCGCTCATCCAATAGCCGGGAACCGCCACTGGGGTTCTCACATGTAATAGGTGGTGGCCCCACTCACAAGTGTGAATAGGACATGTGGCTTTCTTTTCATAATTTTAACTTGTGATTCCATCAATAATACACTTCCAGTCTCAATTAAATGACTGCATTTAACTACTTCATGTGTGAGCGACCACGATTAGCTGTGGGAGCTATCAGCCTCCCATTGATTTCAATGAGGCTGCCTCCCGCATCTAATCACTGGGAACCCCTGCTGGGGTTCTCGCATGTAATCAGTGTGGATCCTATTCGCACACATTGTATCAGCACAACTTAAAAGGTTGGTTAAAAGGTTAGTTTAGATTTTTTGGTTGATAGTTTTTAAAGTGTTTGTATAGACCAAACTTTTCTTTAGGTTTAGGTAGGATAGGTAAGGGTTAAAACCCCTGCTGCCATTTTTTTTGTCCTGTTGGTGAGATTTCCCATCACCTAATGCCTCGTACACACGATCGGGCTTTTGCCCGGCCAAATCACATCGGAATTCCGATGGAATTCCATCGGAGAAAAATAGAACATGTTCTTTATCTAAACTCTGACAGAATTCATCAGAATTTCTGATGAAAAAACTCTGATGGGGCTACACATGATTGGAAAATCCGATTAAAAAAGTCAGTCTGACTTTTTCCATCTGAAATTCTGATCGTGTGTACGTGGCATTACTCTACAAGGTAAGGGCATTTCTCCTCTAAGGCCCCATACAGACGAGCGGACAGTCCGATGAAAACGGTCCGCCGGACCGTTTTCATCGGACATGTCCACTCTGAGATTTCTGTCTGATGGTTGTACACACCATCAAACAGAAATCCGTGCAGACAGGATACGCGGTGACGTGGCCGCGCGGTCGCCGCGACGATGATGCGGCGACGTGCGCGACCCTGGAAGGTCAATGCTTCCACGCATGCGTCGAATCACTTTGACGCATGCGAGGGCTTTCGGCCGAGCGGACATGTCTGGTGAGTCATACAGACGACCGAACATGTCCGACGGACAGGCTTCCAGCGGACATGTTTCTTAGCATGCTAAGAAACATTTGTCCGCTGGAAACCTGTCCGCTCGGCCGGGAATCCGGTCCGGTCGCCCGTACAGACGACTGAACGTGTCTGCTGAAACTGGTCCGCAGGCCAGTTTCAGCAGACATGTTCGGTCGTGTGTACGAGGCCTTAGTCAGCTGCCATGAAGTAGTAGGGATGATTTTCGAGTCTGGGTCGATCATGAATTTGCTCTGAACCGAGGTTGTTCTCATTTTTCAGAATGGGACAATTGAAATGTTTTGATTCGTCCAGCTCGCTTGCCCACCCGAACCACTGGCTGTAGCAATCATTCATTTAGTGGCAGTATCATTACCACCACTAAATAATATATCACCATCACTAAAAGGACACATCTCACATTTCTAAGGCCCCGTACACACGTCCGAGAAACTAGACGAGCAAAACACATCGTTTTGCTCGTCGAGTTCCTTGTGAAGCCGCCGAGGATCTTGGCGAGCCAAGTTTCCCCATTGACTAACGAGGAAATAGAGAACATGTTCTCTATTTGGCTCGACGAGTTCCTCACCGGTTTCCTCGGCCAAAAGTGTACACACGACGGCAGAATACGGCTCCTATCGAGTTTCTGGCTGAATTCTGCCGAGAAACTCGGTCGTGTGCACGGGGCCTAAGAAATTGAGTGGAGATGCTGGAAACAGCAACCCTGTCCAGTTTGTAAGCAGGTGCTTCCAAAAGGGATAATGTTTTTGTTCTACTGAGTTGAGGCTCTGAGGTTAATCAGGTCAACTTTGTTGCAAATTGTTACAATGTATAACTGTTGCACTAAAGTGGTGGGAACTGAGAAGCAGGGGTTAATGCTTCTGGACAGGTTTCCCATTCTTTTCAGGAAGGTTATTGCCCATTGCAGGTCATACCATATAAATAGGGGCTCGTTAGTCCCCTGGGAGGTTGGTTGGGGAAAAGACGGTTAAAATGTAGCTGCTATGCTGTCAGACTGAACCACTCCTTGAGGGGAGTCCAGTTGGGGTTCCTAGTGGGCTCTGGAACCTATGGATTTTGAATGGACTTGTGCTACCTTAAGCTGGACCCTTTATGGATTATTGCTACCTACTGTGGATTTGCTGCCATTTATGGATGCTTGCCTTGAGAATGACGCTTTATGGATTTATCCATCTGTGCTACTTAGGGGCACTAAAGAACTGTGAATAGGAAATTGTGTGGAAGATGTCAGTGAGAACTGTCTACTGCATCTATCTCAGTAAAAGGTCATTATTTGTTCAGCTAAACTGCCTGGCGTGATGTCTCTAAATGGGTGTAAGGTGTATCAAAAGAACAGGGCTTACAATGGGGGACTAAAGGGAATATACAGTACATGGGTCTAATGAGCAGAATGCTGACAAGAGGATGCTATATTGCTGTCCCTAAGGACTCTCATATTTGAGTCACTTGCAAAAGCAGCCAACCAGCCAGCAAATGGGTGACATGGCGGCGTGATGGATATTCTGGTCGAGAAGTGATAGTGAGCTTGGCCCCTTTTCAAGCGACTAGGTCCCCACACACTGGGATTGGTCTCATTGCACAGAGCGCAGTTCCACAGTATCCCTGATAGGGGATTCAACAGTTGGCCGTGGAGTTGTCATTTGCGATAAGAGAATTGTCAGGAGAGAATCATTGCGATTTGGGTTGTCGTGAATGTGAGAATTGGAAATGGGGCTCTTGTCAGCATCAAAACAAGGACAAGTTGCCCTTGTAGGAGAAGCCCCCTGACAAGGTACCCTCACAATATTGTGCATTTAAAGACCCAGGGGCGGATTCAGAAATGAGATACGACGGCGTATCTCCTGATACGCGGTCGTATCTCTGAGTGCGGTCAGTCGTATCTATGCGCCTGATTCAGAGAATCAGTTACGCATAGATATCCCTAAGATCCGACTGGTGTAAGTGTCTTACACCGTCGTATTTTAGGCTGCAAATTTACGCTGGCCGCTAGGTGGCGCTTCCGTATAGTTAAGCGAGGAATATGCAAATGAGCTAGATGCGCCGATTCAGAAACGTACGTCCCGCCGGCGCATTTTTTTACGTTGTTTACGTTCGGCTTTTTTCGGCATATAGTTACCCCTGCTATATGAGGCGTAGCTAATGTTAAGTATGGCCGTCGTTCCCACGCCGAGTTTTGAAATTTTTACGTTGTTTGCGTAAGTCGTTCGCGAATACGGCTGTACGTCATTTACGTTTACGTCGAATCCAATACATCCTTGCGACGTAATTTGGAGCAATGCACACTGGGATATTTTACGGACGGCGCATGCGCCATTAAAAAAAAAAGTGAAAAACGCGGGGTCAAGTAAAAATTTAATAAAACACGCCCTCAACATCCCCATTTGAATTAGGCGGGCTTACGCCGCCACACATATGTTACGCCGCCGTAACTAAGGGCGCAAGTTCTTTCTGAATACAGAACTTGCGCCCAAAGTTACAGCGGCGTAACGTATCGGAGATACGTTACGCCGGCAGAAAGATGTGCGCATCTTTCTGAATCTACCCCCCACTCTCCACTGAACAGTAGTTTTAAAAACAAATGTTTGCATTGGTACATGTACCCCATAGCAATGCCCATCTACCAATGTCCTTTTTATCAAAGTCTTGCAAACTGCCCTTAAAAACCCCTGTGGGGTTCAGACGATATTCTCAGGATTTGCAGATTTCCCACCGGATTTGGCAAACGTCTATCAAACTGAACCAAGTTGGCCATCCAAATGGCAACTTTCAGGTATATTCAACTACTTTCAATCAATTGTGAATCAAACGGATTATCACAAATAATTGCCTGAAATCAATTGTCTACCATCCATGAGTTTGATTAATCACCTATATTTAATTGATCAAAATGGTGCTGTATAGAGGAATTGTTAGTACAAAATTCCACCAATGGGCAAGGACAGCAATGAGGCTCTGGCCAGATCTTAATGACCATCATCAGGGCATCAGACTGAATACTTTATTATTGGAATGTGTGTGACAGTTATCCACGTGATGTTTGGTTGGCTGTGTGCCACCATTGGGAGCCCTTCCACGCTAGTCTACAGCCTACATTGGCTATGCAGAAATTCAGCCTAGAATGAGAGAGGCAGATCACTACTGATGGGCCTTCAAGTACAGTCCCACTGGTCAACTGGGCATGGTCACGCGGTGTACAACTTGTCTAACGCTCTTCAGAAGTTAAAACCTCTTTATATACAGTTCACAACTAGCCGTGTTACATTAAGATATGCAATATCTCTTCAGCTCAGAAAGAGTGTGAAAGGTGTATTTATTTTTTGGAATGTTTAATATAATATGTAAATGAAAGCTTTTGCTGCCAAATTCTATAGAAGATTGCCTTGTAAATGATACGGTTGAGAAAATTTCCTCAGGTTACCTGGCTAGAATAATTCATACCTCAAAGCTTTTCTGCTCACAACAAAATGAAGTCAATTTTCCAAATGTTACTGGAGAAATTCAAGAGCACCTGGAATTATCTAGGAGGCATAATGCTGTGAAAAAGGAGAGCAGGTAGACGCCACATTGGGTTCTCCTAGTAATAAAGGTTTTAGTGTAATTTTCTTATTTACACTATTTTTTTCATACTGTAGTAGGAATATTTCTGTATGTTTTTTGTTTGCTGGTAATATTGTCTCATACAAATTTAGACTGTTCCTTTAATTGGTGTGTATTATGTTGTAAACTCCCCCTGCAAGGCAAAGACATAGGGGCAGATCCACAAAGGTATTACGCCGGCGTATCTCTTGATACGCCGTGTAATTTCAAATTTTGCGCGTCGTATCTTTGTTTTGTATCCACAAAACAAGATACGACGGCATCTCGGCTAGATCTGACAGGCGTATGTCTTAGTATGCCGTCGGATCTAAGCTGCAAAGTTTGCGTTCGGCTTTTTCCGGCGTATAGTTAAAGCTGCTGTTATGAGGCGTACTCAATGTTAAGTATGGCCGTCGTTCTCGCGTAGAAATTTGAAATTTTTACGTTGTTTGCGTAAGTCGTTCGCGAATAGGGATTTGCGTAGAATGACGTCACCGTCAGGAAGCATTTACTTGGGTTAAATGGGTTACTTACTACGGGTTAATTTTGAGCATGCGCACTGGGATACCCCCACGGACACCGCATGCGCAGTTAAAAAAAACGTTGTTTACGTCGGGTCACAACGTATTAACATAAAACACGCCCCCCATCACAGAGATTTGAATGGCGTGCCATTACGCCGCCAAAGATACATTACGCCAGCGTAACTTACGGCGCTAATTCTTTGAGGATTCGAAAAAAAAGAAATAAGTTACGGCGGCGTAGTGTATCTTAGATACGCTGCGCCTGGTGCGGAGGTACGTGGATCTGCCCCATAATGTGCAAGTATACAGTATATGTAAATATATATATATATATATATACACAGTGCCTTGCGAAAGTATTCGGCCAACTTGAACTTTGCGACCTTTTGCCACTTTTCAGGCTTCAAACATAAAGATATGAAACTGTAATTTTTTTGAAGAATCAACAACAAGTGGGACACAATCATGAAGTGGAACGAAATTTATTGGATATTTCAAACTTTTTTAACAAATTAAAAACTGAAAAATTGGGCGTGCAAAATTATTCAGCCCCCTTAAGTTAATACTTTGTAGCGCCACCTTTTGCTGTGATTACAGCTGTAAGTCGCTTGGGGTATGTCTCTATCAGTTTTGCACATCGAGAGACTGAAATTTTTGCCCAGGTTGGATGGTGAGCGTTTGTGAACAGCAGTTTTCAGTTCTTTCCACAGATTCTCGATTGGATTCAGGTCTGGACTTTGACTTGGCCATTCTAACACCTGGATATGTTTATTTGTGAACCATTCCATTGTAGATTTTGCTTTATATTTTGGATCATTGTCTTGTTGGAAGACAAATCTCCGTCCCAGTCTCAGGTCTTTTGCAGACTCCATCGGGTTTTCTTCCAGAATGGTCCTGTATTTGGCTCCATCCATCTTCCTATCAATTTTAACCATCTTCCCTGTCCCTGCTGAAGAAAAGCAGGCCCAAACCATGATGCTGCCACCACCATGTTTCACAGTGGGGATGGTGTGTTCAGGGTGATGAGCTGTGTTGCTTTTACGCCAAACATAACGTTTGGCATTGTTGCCAAAAAGTTCGATTTTGGTTTCATCTGACCAGAGCACCTTCTTCCACATGTTTGGTGTGTCTCCCAGGTGGCTTGTGGCAAACTTTAAACAACACTTTTTATGGATATCTTTAAGAAATTACTTTCTTCTTGCCACTCTTCCATAAAGGCCAGATTACGAAGACGTACGCCTGTCGGATCTAACCCAGATGCCGTCGTATCTTGTTTTGAGGATTCAAAACAACGATACGACGTGGGAAATTTGAAAGTACACCTCTCTGTGGATCTGCCCCATTATATTTAAAGGAATTTTTAATATTTTTTTTTTATTTAAGCATCATTAAAATCGGTGCTCCTGAATCTTTAGGTGCAAACTACAGAGCACACGGCCAGTACACACCAAGTAGCTTTAGGTGCAAACTACAGAGGACACAGGCAATAAACCACGTAAGAATACTGCAGCCAGCACAATCACCTGCCTGCAAGTAAATTAGGAAGAACTGATCTGGCTAAACTATACAGTGTATAAATATATGTACAACACCTGGGATGTATATATATCCTCTACACACTGTAACATTAACTGACTAGCCTGCCTGCTCTATCTACCTGCAAAAAATGACACTCTCTCTGTCCTCTCTTAACCACCGCAACATACTACACAAGGCCCACCTGCAGGTGGCCTTTTATAGTGTGGGGCGTGTACTTAACCCCATAATTGGCCAAAGCCACCCCGTCTTAGTACGCCGTCGGATCTAAGGTGCATATTTACGCTGGCCGCTAGGTGGCGCTTCATGACTAAGCACGACTAAGCACTGATGCCAGTGCGAAACGTTGGCCATACTGATTTTTGTGGGCTTGCAGTGACTGTATGCACAGTTGAAAATAAAGACATCTCTTTTAAAGAAAATTTTAGAGTGCGGCTGTCCAGCTTTTGTTCTTTTGTTTTTTGCCATTACCGCATTGCCAGCACCCTGGTGGTTCAACAACCCCTGATCATCACGAGGCTCACCTGGAGCGGTGAGAATTCTGTCTGTAGGTGGCGCTTCCGTCGATTTCCGCGTCGAGTATGCAAATTATCTAGATACGCCAATCCACAAACGTACGTCCGGTCGGCGCATTTTTTTACGTCGTTTCCGAAAGGCTTTTTTCGGCATAACGTTACCCCTGGGTCTATGAGGCGTATGCAATGTTAAGTATGGACGTCGGGCCAGCGTCGAATTTTCCGTCGTTTACGTCATTTGCGTAAAACGTTCGTGAATAGGGCTTTGCGTAGAATTACGTTCACGTCGAAAGCATTGGCTTGTTGCGGGTTAATTTGGAGCATGCGCACTGGGATACCCCCACGGACGGCGCATGCACCGTTCAAAGAAAACGTCATTTACGTGAGGTCAAGACGTATTGACATAAAACACGCCCACAACTTAGTGATTTGAATTGCGCGCCCTTTACGCCGACACATTTACACTACGCCGCCGTAACTTACGGCGCAATTTCTTTGTGGATACGGGAAATACGCTGTAAATTACGGCGGCGTAGTGTATCTGAGATACGCTACGCCGGACGTAAAAAAAGCGCCGCACTACGTGGATCTGGCCCTAAGTCTCACATTAAGATAAATCTAAGGGGAAAGGTTCTACCTAGATCCATGTTTCCTGTTTGCATTGGCCGCCTGTCTGGAGTTGCCCTTTAATTCTTCCTAGCACAATTGTTACAATGAGATATTGTGAATGGAGACTAGATTCTTCTTCCCTCAATTAACTTTTAAACATCTGTCGACCCTTGGTTTGATGCATTCTTTTTCTTCCATGGTTTCAGGAAACAGAGAATTTCAGTCTTAGAGGACAATAATAACAAAGGTCCATTGATGAGGTTATGGTTTGCAAAGCTCCCCACCCAGCTGGCAAGTCCGGACGGCACCTTTTTCTTAGCACACCTTAAAGCAAATATTAAAAGTCAACTAATCAGAAAGGATCAAAGTAACATCATGATTTGGCTTCCTGACAGCAACATTAAATATTTTTACAGTGAGCCCACTAAATAATAATGGAGTGGAATGTGTCTGTATTACTGGGCATGAATAGGAATTGGCCGTGGTAACTTCCGATGTGTCCTGGCATAGGAATGTATTGGGAAAAAAAAAACACAAAGACCAGCCAGAGTTAGTTATTTGTAACATTGCAGTATGGAATTCACCACAATAAGAAGGGGCACCATAGTCCTAAAGAAGATATTCATTGAAGTAAAGCTGTCAGCCCTGGCAATTCAAACTGAGTGAGCATATGAGGAAAAAAATACATAAGCAGAGGCTACTGTAAATAAATAAAAAATGTAGATCCCAAAATATACTGTAGGCATCTGACAACCATTTTTGATTTACTAATGTGATAGTTAGCCTCAATGACCAATAGGGTGTCAGCTCTTGCCCAGGTTATGGGCAATTTAAACTAGAACAGCATTTCTCAACAGTATTAAATGATGTCCACTTATATAGAGGTCAGCTACATAGCACACCCTGCTATGGGTCTCTTAAAGCGGAGGTTCACCCTAAATTTACACTTTTGCCCAATCAAACTGCTGGCCATAGTCTGTAAATAATCATTTTTTTTGTTTTTTTTAATCTCGATTCTTACCCTATTTATGCTGCCTTATCTGAGCTGTCCATCAAAATCTACCACGGGGAGTGGGCGTGTATGTTCTTTCTCCCCCAACAATCCCAGGAGACGCGCTGTGCTGTGTATCGTCACAACGGGGCGGGTCATTATCATGACGCCGGCCGTTGTGATGGCAACTTGCAGTGTTGACGGCGCGGCTCGCCGTCAACACTGCACCCGCGCGGGATAGAGCGGTGAATGCTGGGACAGCATTCACCGCATCCCGGAAGTAAACAGTGGTGGGCTTCAGGAGTGCCCACAAACAAGATGGAAACGTCCATCGATCTGATTTCTAAAATATATTTTTTCGGGAAATCGGAACGATCGTGGCTACATATATAGGAGTGGTGAGTGCAACCTTAGCTATACTAACAGCGGCAGAATCATCTTAAAAAAAAAAATCATATTCCCGCAGAACCACCGCTTTAAAGCGGAGGTTCACCCTAAAAACATTTTTCTAACATTACATTGTGCTCACTTCCAAAATTGACAGTATGCTGATTTTTTTTTTCTTTTGCTGTACATACCGTCGTATAGCTATTTTCCCCCCCGGCTTCCGGGTAGTGAATCCCGCTGGAGTGGGCGTTCCAATACAGAGGTTAAGTGATTGACGTGATGACAAAAACGTTTCCCCCTGCGCATAAGGCGCGTCACCAGTTTCCGCCGAAAATTTACTAGCCTGTCATCCAACATTTGTTGGCCGAAAGTTGGACAACAATTGTCAAAAGGAGTGTACTAACGGTAAGATTTTAGAACAACAGTCTGTCAACAGACAATCCCCTGCCAACAATCGAACCGTGTGTACGAGGCTTAACTTGAGCCACCTATATGGACTTTTTTTTAAAGCGCTGTACCTCTATACCTATTTTTTAACATTTGTTGCGTAAGTTGTGCTACAGTAGCTGCTTGTACACATTGTCATCGTAAGCGCAGGTTAAGTGTATTAATGTTATGTTTATTGTGTTTGTTTGCTCTAGTATTCACTTTAGTGTTTTTTTACTGAAATTTTTACCTTTGCAGTAACTTATCAAGAAAAGTCTTATGCCGCGTATACACCATCGTTTTTCCTGTCATTCAAAAACCCGTCGTTTTTCACAACGTGATTCCTCTCCAGCCTGACTTGCATACACACGTTCATGCAAAAAAACTTCAAACCAAAGCGCGGTGACGTACAACACGTATGACGGGACTATAAAGGGAAAGTTCCTTTCAAATTGCACCACCCTTTGGGCTGCATACGTGATTCTGAGCATGCATGTTTTTTTTCCTCTCGGAAAAGCATACACACGACCGTTTTTCGCGACGAGAAAAAAACTGACGGGAAACACGACGAGAAAAAAGAGAGCTGGTTTCATTTTTTTTGCCGCCATTTTTTTCGGCAAAAAAAAAAAAAATGGGAGCATACACACCACTGGTTTTCACGACCAATATAAAAAATTGCAGTTTTCTCGTCGTGAAAATCGGTTGTGTGTACGAGGCATTACTGTTTTTTTTTTTCTGGGGGGGGGGGGGGGTTTATTTCTTCCGAATTCCCTGCCCATAGGCTCCTGAGATGTAAATCTGGCCCTGTACTTTTCCTGCTTTCTCAATAAATTTCAGACTCACTCTCATTTTCTAATTCTCTGTAAAATATTGGCCATTTAATTGCGTGCCACAGTGGCACCTCTTACCCTCCCTCTATTTGTAAGGAATACCCTTCACTCCATTGCTATTGTTCCCTATGCAAAAAAATAATATGCTCAAGACAATAACTATGACTCACACACTCTTTTACTTACACTACAAAAAAATAAAAATATTTTTTTTTTGTTTTTATATATTTTTTTTTTCTTTCCAGCTTCATTCTTCATTCGGTTGCTCACGTAAAGCAAAGCACACTGGGAAAGGCAACAAAAGTAACACGCCTTTCCCTAATACGCAAAAAAAAAAGTTGCAGTTCTCCTCATATTATGTGAAATGGCTTAAAACAGGAGGCAGCTGCCAAGATACATCACTTCTCCATGACTCTGAAGAGACGGGGAGAGAAAAAGGATAAAAAAAAAAAAAATTCCCTCGATAGATGCCACAATAGAATGTCTTTCATTATCACCCTGTGTCAAGGCTCCGCGTAGCATTCATTGTGCATGCATAGTAAATTACTATTTACCTGCCAGGCACTTTGATAAGCCAAGATCATCCCCCTTCTTCCCAGCGATGCCGCACACGGCTGTGAAACCAGTACGCCCATAATTCTTATTAAGGTGATACCTTTTCTGAATAAGAAAGTATATTCTTCCTTTCTCTGGGGTTTTTACGAGCCATTGTTTCCCTGCGCATCACTTTTATTTTGTTCACCTGCTGGGTTTTAATGTTCAAGTGACTTCTGTGTATACAACGCTCATATTGAAATGTCTGCGGCAGCGTTATGCAATATTAAAGAGCCCTTATGAATTTTTGACATCTAATTAGTTGCTAGCCAGTTAACATGTCAAGACTCGGAGGGAACGGGGAGCCGGTCCTCTCTGAATAAGTTAAATCCGTGCCCTGTCCTTTTCATGTTTTATTCTTTAATGTAGGTGGTGATTATTTGGTTCTGATTAATTGATGAGGCCCACTGGTCTGGCAAATGTTACAGATTTTTATCGCCGCAGCATGCTGCCTTGCTTGCTCAAGCACCAAAATATAGGTTACTCCGAGAAGCTTGTGAAGATGTCTATACCGGTCTCTTGCTTCTATATATTGTTGCTATCTTGCATATGTATAATATAGATAGATAGATAGATAGATAGATAGATAGATAGATAGATAGATAGATATATCTATCAATAGATATAGCTATATAGATCTATAGATATATCTATCTATCTATCTATATAGATATAGCTATATCTATAGATAGATAGATATATATCTATATCTATCTATCTATAAATATATATATATCTAAAGATATATAGATCTATATCTATATTGAGCTATCTATAGATAGATAGATAGATAGATAGATAGATAGATAGATAGATAGATAGATAGATAGATAGATAGATAGATAGAGCTATCTATCTAGATATATATTTATAGATAGATAGATAGATAGATAGATAGATAGATAGATAGATAGATAGATATATCTATCAATAGATATAGCTATATAGATCTATAGATATATCTATCTATCTATCTATATAGATATAGCTATATCTATAGATAGATAGATATATATCTATATCTATCTATCTATAAATATATATATATCTAAAGATATATAGATCTATATCTATATTGAGCTATCTATAGATAGATAGATAGATAGATAGATAGATAGATAGATAGATAGATAGATAGATAGATAGATAGATAGATAGATAGATAGATAGATAGATAGATAGATAGATAGATAGATAGAGCTATCTATCTAGATATATATTTATAGATAGATAGATAGATAGATAGATAGATAGATATCTATCTATAGATATAGCTATATCTTTATAGATAGATAGATATATCTATATAGATATATAGATATAGCTATATCTATATAGATCTATAGATATAGCTATATCTATATAGATCTATAGATATAGCTATATCTATATAGATCTATAGATATAGCTATATCTATATAGATCTATATATATATAGATCTATCTATCTATCTATCTATCTATCTATCTATCTATCTATCTATCTATCTATTTTTATATATATATATATATATATATATATATATATATATATATATATATATATATACACAGTACAGACCAAAAGTTTGGACACACCTTCTCATTCAAAGAGTTTTCTTTATTTTCATGACTATGAAAATTGTAGATTCACACTGAAGGCATCAAAACTATGAAGTAACACATGTGGAATTATACATAACAAAAAATTGTGAAACAACTGAAAATATATTTCATATTCTAGGTTCTTCCTTTTGCAGCAGACACATCTCTAGAACTGGTAAGAGGAGACTGTGTGAATCAGGCCTTCATGGTAGAATATCTGCTAGGAAACCACTGCTAAAGAAAGGCAACAAGCAGAAGAGACTTGTTTGGGTAAAGAACACAAGGAATGGACATTAGACCAGTGGAAATCTGTGCTTTGGTCTGATGAGTCCAAACTTAAGATCTTTGGTTCCAACCCCCGTGTCTTTGTGCGACGCAGAAAAGGTGAACGGATGGACTCTACATGCCTGGTTCCCACCGTGAAGCATGGAGGAGGAGGTGTGATGGTGTGGGGGTGCTTTGCTGGTGACACTGTTGGGGATTTGATCAAAATTGAAGGCATACTGAACCAGCATGGCTACCAAAGCATCTTGCAGCGGCACGCTATTCCATCCGGTTTGCATTTAGTTGGACCATAATTTATTTTTCAACAGGACAATGACCCCAAACACACCTCCAGGCGGGGGAAGGGCTATTTGACCAAGAAGGAGAGTGATGGGGTGCTGCGCCAGGTGACTACCTCTTGAAGCTCATCAAGAGAATGACAAGAGTGTGCCAAGCAGTAATCAAAGCAAAAGGTGGCTACTTTGAAGAACCTAGAATATGAAATATATTTTATTTATTTTTTTATTTCGTTTTGATGCCTTCAGTGTGAATCTACAATTTTCATAGTCATGAAAATAAAGAAAACTCTTTGAATGAGAAGGTGTGTCCAATCTTTTGGTCTGTACTATACTGTATAGATAGATAGATAGATAGATAGATAGATAGATAGATAGATAGATAGATAGATAGATAGATAGATAGATAGATAGATAGATAGATAGAGATAGAGATATATACATAGATATCTATAGATATCTATATATATATATATATATATGTCATTGACGTGTGATAAAAAAAAGGGTGTTACCTCTGGTGGCGATATATAAAGATTGTGCATAGAGAAAAAAATAAGCAACCAACACATCACTAGACATACAGTACAAAATAGAAATAAAAAACAAAAGTGAGCAAGTGAATAGCGTGTGAACCTGGAAGGGTAAAATAGGCAATGCAAAACTGAATGTGAACAAAACCAAAACATAAAAGTCCAAAGTGAATAATAAACATCTATGGAAGGTCCATTAGGGTTCAGAATAAAGGGGGTTATTTACGAAAGGCAAATCCACTTTGCACCACAAGTGCAAACTACAAGAGCAAAGTACTGTAAATCTGAGGGGTAGATCTGAAATGAGGGGAAGCTCTGCTGATTTTATTATCCAATCATGTGCAAGATAAAACGCTGTTTTTATTTCCCTTGCATGTCCCCCTCGGATCTACAGTGACTGCACTTCCAAGTGCACTTTGCACTTGTCGTTTGCACTTGTAGTGCAAAGTGGATTTGCCTTTAGTAAATAACCCCAAAAGTGAAAGTGAAAGGTCTTTCTTGGATAATCCAGGATGAATGTTGAAAATACAGTCAAAATAGTAAAGTGTTCACGCTTACCAGATTCCATGGACACAAGTACCGTATAGCACGTGGGTCAAACAGGCACTCTTGAGGGAATGACCTCAAACAGGAGCTCCCACCACTGGAAAAACAGTTTTAACGATTCACACCCAAAGCTGAATGAGGACTGTCAGATATCCATGATGGACTCCAAAACATGTGATAAATCACATCAAATGGTGTGCATGAAAAACAAATGATCCACAGATAGTGTGATACTGTTTGACATTTAATGGTAAAAGGGGGGGGGGGGTTTACACTTACAGCAAATCCGATAAAACAAGCTTGAAATTAAAATGGAGTATAGGCAACAATTCCAAGAGCATCACCCGCCATGTTTCGTCCTATCGGACATCATCTGGGGTATGGCTTTCACTTTATTCTGAACTCTAATGGACCTTCCATAGATGTTTACTTTTTCACTTTGGACTTTTATGTTTTGATATATATACTTTGTCATACCATGTTCCACAAGAGCTATACGTTAAAAAAAAAAAAAAGAATCGACTTTGTGTTTTACGCACAGGCGTAAAACACGCACCCTAACTTTAAGAGGGAAGTTTCAGGAAAAAACTTTTCACAGCCCCCTGCAGGCACAGTTTACCCTCTATTTTCAGGGTAAAAAAGTGAGTGGTATACGCCAATAAATACAGTAATTAAATGACATGGTACACATAGGCCTCGTACACACGACCGAGTTTCTCGGCAAAAAACAGCAAGAAACTTGCTGGGAGATATTTTTTTGCAGAGGAAACCGGTTGTGTGTACATTTTCGTAGAGGAAACTGTCGAGAAACTCGACGAGCCAAAAAGAGTGCAAGTTCTCTATTTCCTCGACGGGAGTCTCAAATTGGCTCGTCAAGTTCCTCGACGGGCTGGTTTCCGACGAGAAACTCGAGCGTGTGTATGCTAAGAATAAAGTATGAGACGGGAGTAAAAGTAGCATTTGTAATGGAGATAACACATTTTTCAAGCTGTAACAGACTGAAAAGTGCAAATCGTCTCTTACTTTTACATAACACGCAAACACATGAGATTAGCAAAGGCAGCCCCAAGAGTTTAGCCAGTGGAATCGAACTTCCCCTGCCGTTGTATGTGTTTTATGTCACCGCGTTTGAGAACGAGGAGATTTTGTCTTGACAGTGTGTACGCAAAGCAAGTTTGTCGAGTTTCGCCTAACAAGGAACTCGACGAGGAAAGCGATGTGTTTCGCCCGTCGAGTTTCTCGGTCATGTGTACGAGGCCTCACATGTAAAGTTCATGATAATCAGCACAGACAGTGACTCCACCGGGATCAAGGTACCATCAGGCTTAACAAAACATCTGATTCTACTGCTCCCTGGCCGGTATTAGAGGGAACCCAGGTCATACTGCTTTCAGAGAACGCCAATGCCCGGCATCCAGCATCACTATTGATGACAAATGAAAGGATTCAATTTTAGACCTTTTCACCTATAACCTATTTTAACCTATAGTGGTGGGCAAAAAATAAAAAAACTGTAATGCCTCATACACACGGTCGGACTTTTGACAATGCAAAAGTCTGCTGTGAGTCCGTCGGAAGTCTGACAGAAAGAAAGAGAACAGGTTCTCTATCTAAGGTCCGTCGGACATCCGAGAAAAAAGTCTGATGGAGGCTACACACGGCCGGGCTTTCCGAGAAAAAAAGCCCATCTGACTTTTTTCTCGGAAAGTCCGGCTGTGTGTACAAGGCATTAGTGAACAAAAAAGTGCATGTGAAAACACATACAAAAAAGGGAACTTAAAGGTGTGTCTCGAGTCCACCTCCCAAAGAAGTAGGACTCTACCCTGACTCCTCTGGGCACAGGGCTCCTCACAGGATCAAGGCACACTTGTGGTCCACCTAACTAAAAGGCCTGGTGGACCTTTTTTCCTCATGGTCAGCTGAAGCAAACCACCAAGTACTAGGTGAGGCGCTCGCCTGAAGACAGACCTCTAGGGTCAGAGGAGGAAGGAACCTAATGGCCACAAATCCTTCCTCTAAGAACACCCCTGGTGCTACCAACATCCAGGGGGCACTGATACCATGGTTTAAAGTGTCTCTAAAGGCATTTTATTTTTCATTTTGTGTAAAATAAGGGTTGGAACTAGGGGTGAGTGAAGTAGGTGAAATTCAGTTCAGAGGAGGTGCAGCCAACCTAGCAGGAAGTTTGCAAACCCTGAACATGGTGAAAATGCTATTAAAGTCAATTGAAGGCATATCTCATATTTTTTGTGGCCTTTTTCAAGGCTGATTTGCAGAATTTTTATAAAAGGGCATGGGGGATATGTACCAGTGCAAAAACATCAATACTGTTCATCAATACTGTTCATCAATACTGTTCATGTGGCTTAAATGTCAAACTGAAAATGCACAAAAAGTTCCCCTAAAATTCCTACCAGACCCTTATCCAGGCATGCACCCTGGTTAGCCAAGAAAGGGAGTGCAGTGAGTATAGAGCCTTCTCTTCCTTTCAACACTTGGGGAAGGGTAGCTTGCAAGGGGAGCGCCCAAGCCTCCACCCTTGCAAAGCACCGTGTCCCAGTGTTAAAGAAGAAGGGCTTCTACCCCACATCCGGTTTTTGGAGAAAAGGGGATTATAGGAATCTCAAGGCCCACTTTATAGTAAGGATATCTGCCCCCCCTTAAACTCCAATCTACTATCTACCACCCAATCTCCCACAACTTATTCTAACTGGCAAATATTACTACTAACCCTACAGATAGCCCAAGGCGATTTCTGGAAATAAAGGTTGGCGGCCGGAGATACATCCTAAAATGGAACAGTCATGACTGATATTGTGCCTGAATCTACATATTCAGTCTTACAATATAACTGCTGCACAGACCCATTAACCCATTTATGACAGCGATAAGCATATATGCAGCAGCAAGGTGGGTGGGTGGGCTTTAATGGCTCCTGCATTTATGCATTGCTATCTTTTTCTGGGGCACTCTCCATTGGCATTCCCAGAACTGGGATCCAGCTGTCACCAACAGCTCATATTTATTTAATGATGACCGGTAAAGGTAGGATGGGCGACGACCGGTATCTGGTAGGATGAGCTCCTGATGATGTCAACAGCAGAAGTTCGTCCATAGAGGGCGCCGGAGCGCCGCCCCCTCTGGCTCTCACACAGCCACTGAAATACATAGATTCATGCATTGCATGAATCTATGTATTTTCGTCGCTGCCGCCCCCTATTCAGATGGCCGGATGGTGAGCGCCGGCCACCTGAATAACGACAGCTGGTTGGCTGTGTGGAAGTGCCTATCAGAGCCAGCGGTAGAAGCACGGCTGACCCAGAAAGGTAAGTGCCAGGAGGGGGAGGCATTTTACAGGTCACAGTGGCAGCATTTTACTGGGCACAGTGGTGACAATTGCGGGGCACAGTGGCTACAATTGCTGGGCACAGTGGAAACAATTGATGGGCACAGTGGTAACAATTAATGGCACAGTGGCAACAATTGATGGCACAGTGGTAACAATTGATGGCACAGTGGTAACAATTGATGGGCACAGTGGTGACAATTGATGGCACAGTGGTGACAATTGATGGCACAGTGGTGACAATTGATGGCATGGCATAGTGGTGACAATTGATGGCACATTGGCTGTGTTTGATGGCATGGCACAGTGACTGTGTTTGATGGCATGGCACAGTGGTGACAATTGATGGCACAGTGGCTGCGTTTTATGGCATGGCACAGTGGTTGCGTTTGATGGCATGGCACAGTGGCTGCGTTTGATGGCATGGCACAGTGGTGACAATTGATGGGCACAGTGGCTGCATTTGATGGGCACAGTGAGGCTGCAATTGTTTGTTTTTTTTCGTTTGCGCCACCCCAAATATTTTGAGCACCAGCCACCACTGGATGTCAGCACTGTGCAGACAAACTTGGTGATGATTATTCAAGAGCCGCTCCTACTGGTCCATTTAAGGAGCTGCCTCCTGATGTAGGCAGGGAACATTTTTGCTGTGTTACTTAGCTTTATTTTCTCAAATGAACTTGACATTCCAGCTTAAGTGTCGGAGGTTAGAAGTCAGTCAATGTCTAATAGTTGCTGTCTTGTCCTCTATCTGACCTCACATAATGGGGTTTATTTTCTAAATGAGTAGCGGCTGCAAAATGCATGTAAATTAGCTGAAGCTTTGCTCACTTTAAATGCCTACTCTTGTACAAGAAAAAAATATATTTTTCCGTTTCCATCACATATTATTAGGATTCAAAGTGAACTCAGTTCCACCTTTTTTTACTAACATTCACTTTCCTAAACTAACAGCCATTATTTTGTTTATTAAACCAACCCCTCGATCTCCCAGCATCTGAGTGCGCAATGTTGTCAACAGAACTCTCTATTGAACTTCATTACTCCTAATCCTAACTATGGAACTCTATTATTTTCCTTTACTCTGCTGTGTAAACTGAGGAGCTGGGAGACAGTCTGAGGTCAAGCAGTTGACACAACAGCAATGGTAAGATTTCAGGTGATGTCTAACACTCAGGCTGAAATGCCAGGCTCAGACAAATCTAAAAAACTGCACAGCTATGATAATATAAGGTGTTACTAAACCCAGGAGCCTGCATTCACTATATCTGGTCTCCCACTGTACACAGAACATGGAAAAGCAATTATTTTACTAAGTATAAACTGCTAAATACCTTTTTCTCATCAGCAGTATATAGCAGTCTTGTGACTTCTATCGGTGCCTAGTTAAAGCTTGTAGGAGAAGTTTTCATTCTCCTCTGACTGTCCTATCAGGATGCAGGACCCCTCACCCTCTGTCTGGAGAGTGCTATGAGGAAGGCTCCAGTGCTTCTCAATAAAGATTTAAGAGGAAGCCGTCGTTTCTCTTTTGTAAATCTGGACCTACGTTTTTATTTTTTTCTGTAAATTTTTTGGGTAAATAAGTAAGTTTTCTACTTCGATAGGCGGCGCTGGTATGCGGCCCTGATGGGCACTCATAGGCGGCACTGATGGGCACTCAATTGTCCATTGACCGGGCGGGAAGTGGTTATTATTGTTTTATGTATTATTTGGTGAAGCATAATAATTTTGTGATATAAAAAGTTTATAAAATTGTACACATTAAAAATGATAAAACTGACCAAAATCAATTACAATTTCCCTTTATAAAAATGTTTTTTTTTTTTTAAACAGTTATTGGCAGAAAATAAAAATTACACGCTGTAAGATTTATTTCAACCAATACAGGAGATTGTTTCGATTCTTTGAATTACATAATTATTACTCATATTTGTAGAAATAAAAATGTAATCTATTAATTTATTTGTAGTATTATAAATGGGCCAGTCCAGGCCACCATGAAACTTCTGTAGATTAAAAGGAATGATTTTATATTTTGGAAGTACTGATCCTTTAAGTAAAAGTAAATTGGCAAAAAAATTAGGTCCAACCCATATCCCATTTTACGGACTTTCCCTCCTCGCCTCTGATATCTGTAGTCCTAGGCCTGTGTAACTCTGTGTCATCCTTCTCATTAGGTTAGGGAATGGTAAGTGGCCACAGTGGCCCTAAGCACTGCCTCTTGGGAGAAGGTCACATACCCCACCATACATGGAATCATTTGGCATTTGCAACAGCAGTTTAGAATTAATGGGCTGGCTGGGGAGCATGGCAAAGTTTCAAATCCAAAGGGACAGATTCTCTTTAAAGGGGTTGTAAAGGTTTGTTTTTTATTTTCTAAATAGGTTCCTTTAACCACTTAAGACCCGGACCATTATGCAGGTTAAGGACCTTGCCCCTTTTTGCGATTCGTTTACACACGGCTCTCCCCGTTCTTCAGCTCCGGGGACCGATCGCGGGACTCCAGCGACGATCGGGTCCGCGAGTCCCGCAGTCATGGTCACGGAGCTTCGGACCGGGTCGTGGGTGCGTGCCGCGGGCACGCGCCCACGACCCCACGGCTTGGCTTAAAGGACAACGTACCTATATGTTGATGTGCCCAGCCGTGCCATTCTGCTGACGTATATCAGCGTGAAGGGGTCATTAAGTGGTTAAACTGCTAAATACCCTTTCTCATCAGCAGTTTTATAGAAATCTTATAACTTATATGTGACTGGTTAAAGCTTGTAGGAGGAGTTTTCATTCTCCTCTGACTGTTCTATGAGGACCCCTGACCCTCTGTCTGGACAATGCTGATTGGCCCTGTACATGCACCCCCCCCAAAAAAAAGCTCCCTAGCATTACACACCAAACTGAGCATGTGCAGAGTGCCCCCAAGGCTATGTTTTATCAGGATTGGGGACAGTTAAAGAAGGGGACGATCATAGAAGACAGAATCAAACAGCCTTTTTACACAATGCAGAGGATTAACCCCTTAGTTACCACAGTGAGTATAACAAGCATGCTTTACTGTATAAACAGACTGATTTTACTGCAGTGGGTTAGTAACACTTTAATATAGAAAATTAACCCATTGCACCTTATCACTTACTCTCTGATATTTTCTCATCTTTTAATCTCGTATGTGTACACACATGTATATGTATGTTATCTGTGATCTTTTATGATTGTTAGGCTCATGATTTTATCAGTCACAATTTTATTTATATTTTATTATGTTTTCTTGTAGCCCTGAAGAAGGGGGGGGTTAATTTTATCCCCGAAACACATTGGCTGTCTTTTAACACAATATCAATAAATACATTTGGACTCTTATCTTTTGGTCTGTCGCTCCTTCCGTACATGCACATCTTTTCCTAAATCTTTTGAGTTTTTCTTCAGTATTTCTGTTTAAATAGCACTTATCTTTTAAATATCAGTATAGATACCTTTATGCCGCGTACACACGATCATTTTTTTCAGCATGACCAACAACGTTGATTTTCAGCATGTCCAAAAAACGAAGTTTTCCCAACTTCATCATTAAAACGACGTTGCCTACACACCATCGTTTTAAAAAAATGCTCTAGCAAAGCGCGGTGAGGTACCACACGTACAACGGCACTATAAAGGGGAAGTTCCATTCGCCTTTGGGCTGCTTTAGCTGATTCCGTGTTAGTAAAAGACGATTTGCGCTTTTCTGTCTGTTACAGCGTGATGAATGTGCTTACTCCATTATGAACGGTAGTTTTACCAGAACGAGCGCTCTTGTCTCATAACTTGCTTCTCGGTATGCGCGGGTTTAAAACGTTGTCCACACAAGATCATTTTTTACAACCCGAAAAACGACATATCGTATTTATAGGCGTATATCGCGCACTATTTTCCCCTTAAAATAAGGGGGAAATCGTGGGTGCGCGATATACGCCGATAGCCGCTTCCCACGCTCAGTTTGAAATCCTGCGCAGACATATACCGAGTGCAGTACACTCGGGTACATTCGGCTAGGCTCGGCTTTGCTCGTGCTCACGCATAAACGTCACAGAGCGTGAGCGCGAGCGACGCCTTGCCTTGCCGAATGTACCCGAGTGTACTGCACTCGGTATATGTCGCCGGAGGCGTTCGAACTGAGCGCGGGAAGCGGGGACTCGACTTGAGGCACACGCTGGAGAAGCGGGGAGGACACCATCGAGGCCGCAGACGGACGCCGGACCGGACGATGGACGCTGGGAAGACACCAAAACTTAAGTAATGAAATCATATAACATTTTTTTTACAGGAATTTCGGGGGCAACTTTAGGGGTGCGCGGTATACGCGGGAGCGCGTTATACCACGATAAATACGGTAGTTTAAAACAACGTTTAAAAATGCAGCATGTTCGGAAAAATTTTTTTTTTTCTGAACCTGGAAAATGATGTGTAGCCCACACACGATCATTTTAAATGACGTTTTTGAAAAACAACGTTTTTTTCATGCTGACAAATGATCGTGTGTACGCGGCATTAGAGTTTGCAATAAAAAATAAATAACAAAAAATAAATCCTAAATTATGTAAAGTATGCTACTGGTGTTTTTTTTATTCCTCACTGCGTTCTTTTTTTTTTATACCCTACATTGACCCTCAAATGACCTTGGGATCTGTTTTAATATTAATGTGACTTCCAAGTCTCAAGTTCATTTAAAAAAATAAAAATTCCAATCAGTAAAAATATTGGTTTAAACTGTAATTACAATGACAGGCACTTTATTATATATTCCACCCGTCGAGTGTTGAAACCACAATCGTACACTCAAAAAACTGGAGGAGGGGAGGAAGCCAGAGTTTAAATATAACAAAACAAGCAATTCAATTCACATTCAGTGTCTCTTGGTTGGTATATTTTTGTGGAGGAAAACACAGAAGTTTGTGCTGTTAGCGGCAGCTGAAATGTAGAATTATCGTTTCTTTCTAACACAAGACTCATTTTCCGCGGCCACATTTGCAGCATAATAAGCTTTTTGTTATTTTTTCAATTAGAGTCAATTGACCTAACAAAATGGTTGCCAATTAAGTGATTTTTGTAATGGTCCGGGGGTAATTTAGTCGAGCTTGTCAGCTGTGTTTCATGAAGCTGAGACATCTTTTTTTTTTTTTTTTCTCAGCTTTCCGTTCTTGTATTTTTTTTTTCTTTTTTTCTCTCTCAAGCATAATGGTTCATAATTTTCAAATCTTTTTTTTTTCCTTTGTTTGCCTCACAATAATTTGCAATTACAGGAAGTTGTTGGAGGTGAGGTTTTTTTTTATTTTTATTTTTTTTACCTTGCCTTTGAATTAGTAATTTTAAATAAAATGTATCTACTTGTAGAAAAAAAAAAAGCTATTATGAGAGATCGATTTATTTTTTTGTAAATTCAATTATTTCATGAATAGTGACACCAAAGCCTAATGTATTATTTGCAGGCTAAAGAGTTTAAGATATGCACAACAATCCTCAAATCAAACCCCTATTCAGCAAAGTAAACAATATGTAAGCGATTATCTGGTGCTTAGTAAACTCCAGACGACTTTTCAGAAAAAAAAAAAAAAATGTTTAATGGATTGAAGAAAGACTAAAGAAATTGGATATGGTGTTCTACTCGAAAGCTTCAGAATTAGAATTCAGAAATTATTTTTAGAGCCTGTCCCTTACTTGGGCTTTTTTTTTTGCAGGGCAATTGTAGATTTAATGCTGCCCAGTCCCAGAGAACAGACAGGACCTCCCCAGAGACCAGAGATGTATCTACATAATGAAAGTATATTTTACATACTCCTTAAAGAGGGAGTAAACCCACTTGTAATAAAAAAAAAAAAAAAGCACCACCTGCAAGACAAAGGAATAATGAGCATAGCATAGCATACTAGCTCATTATGTAATACTCACCTCAGATCAAAGCCCCCGCAGCTGTCCTCGTTCACCGTTCGGGTGGCCGACATCTTTCCCGGCTGTTACTTCCGGGTATAGCGGCTCTGGAGCTGGGATTGGCCAGAGCATCGATGACCTCACTCCCGCGCATGGAACAGCACGATGCTAAAGTGCGCCTGCGCCGTTGTCTACCGTAGACATCGGCACCCGTGATTTTTGTAAATATCTCCTAGACCGTGGAGGTTTATGAGATATTTCAAGCACTTACAGGTAAGCCTTATGCCGCGTACACACGATCGGTCCATCCGATGAGAATGGTCTGAAGGACCGTTGTCATAGGTTAACCGATGAAGCAGACTGATGGTCCGTCGCGCCTACACACCATCGGTTAAAAAAACGATCGTGTCAGAACGCGGTGACGTAAAACACAACGTCGTGCTGAAAAAAATCAAGTTCAATGCTTCCAAGCATGTGTCGACTGGATTCTGAGCATGCATGGATTTTTAACCGATGGTTGTGCCTACTAACGATCGTTTTTTTCCCATCGGTTAGGAATCCATCGGTTAAATTTAAAACAAGATTGCTTTTTTTAACCTATGGATAAATAATCGATGGGGCCCACACACGATCGGTTTTGACTGATAAAAACGGTCCATCAGACCATTCTCATCGGTTTAACCGATCGTGTGTACAAGGCCTCAATCTATGCTTACCTGTAGGTTAAAGTGGTTGTAAAGGGTTTACAACCACTTTAACTCTGCTATTAACAATGGTCAAACCTCGAATTCTGCAAGCATATTCCAATGTATTCTCAGCCTACAGAGAAGTGTTGACCAGGAAAGTTTAAAAACCCAAAGGGTCTGTGCACAGGACAAAGCTCTAGAAGCCTAATCTTTCCAGAGACATCGGTGAAAGAAAGATTTTTAAAACAGAGCCTCCCGGGGCTAGAGGTGGTGTTAGTGTTAGAGATATTGGGAAGGTTAGCGATACAAGGGAGGTAGGTATAGTGTTATAGGTGGGTTGGTGTTAGGGTTACAAGAAGAGTAGTGCTAGAGTTAACACTACTTAGGGGTTAGGGTTAGACACACCTAGAGGTTAGGGTTACAGTACATAGATACATAGTCAGTCAGGTTGAAAAAAGACACAAGTCCATCCAGTTCAACCATAAAAAAAATAAAAAATAAAATCGTACAACCCCATATACCCAATTCTATACCCACAGTTGATCCAGAGGAAGGCAAAAAACCCCAGCAGAGCATGATCCAATTTGCTACAGTAGGGGAAAATATTCCTTCCTGATCCCCCCAGAGGCAATCGGATTTTCCCTGGATCAACTTTACCTATAAATGTCAGTACCCAGTTATATTGTGTACATTTTGAAAAGTATCCAGATCTTTCTTAAAGCAATCTACTGAACTGGACAGAACCACCTCTGGAGGGAGTCTATTCCACATATTCACAGCTCTTACTGTGAAGAAACATTTCCGTATTTGAAAATCTTTTTTCCTCTAGACGTAAAGAGTGCCCCCTTGTCTTTTGTGTTGACCGTAAAGTGAATAACTCAACACCAAGTTCACTATATGGATCCCTTATATATTTGTACATGTTGATCATACCCCCCCCCCCCTTAATCTCCTCTTCTCAAGAGGGAATAATTTCCTCTAATCTTTCCTCATAGCTGAGCTCCTCCATGTCTCTTATCCGTTTGGTTGCCCTTCTCTGCACTTTCTCCAGTTCCCCGATATCCTTTTTGAGAACTGGTGCCCAAAATTTAACTGCATATTCCAGATGAGGTCTTACTAATGATTTGTACAGGGGCAAAATGATATCTCTGTCTCTGGAGTCCATACCTCTCTTATACAAGAAAGGACTTTGCTCGCTTTGGCATTGCATGCCATTATTGAGCTTATGATTTACCAAAACGCCCAGATCTTTCTCCGCTATGGATCTCCCCAGTTGTACTCCCCCTAGTATGTATGATGTTTGCATATTCTTAGCCCCCAAGTGCATAACTTTACATTTACATTTAGGGTTAGAGGTTGTGCTAGCATTTGAGATATAGTGAAGGTTAGTGTTACAGAAGAAGGATTAGTGCTAGAGTTAACAGTACTTAGGGGTTAGGGTTAGACACACCTAGAGGTTAGGGTTAGACACACCTAGAGGTTAGGGTTAGAGGTTGTGCTAGTGAAGGTTAGTGTTAAAGGAGAAGGGGGTAGTGTTATAGGTGGGATGGAGTTAGGTTTATAATGTCAGGCCTGGTACACACGATAGGATTTATCCGCGGATACAGTCCTCCGGACCTTATCCGCGGATAAATCCTCTGGCGGATTTGGATCCGTTGGCATGTACTCACCATCGGATCCAAATCTGCGTGGAATTCAACCGCGGTGACGTGTCGCGCCATCGCCGCGATGATGACGCGGCGACGTGCGCGACGCTGTCATATAAGGAAATCCACACATGCGTCGAATCATTACGACGCATGCGAGGGACGGGTTCGGACGGATCGATCTGGTGAGTCTGTACAGACCACCGGATCGATCCGCTGGAGCCGATTCCAGCGGATAGATTTGTTAGCATGCTAACACATTTTTATCTGCTGGAAATCGGAAATCTCCGCGGATAAATATCCGCTGGAACGTACACACCAGGGGATCTATCCGCTGAAACCGATCCGCTGAGATTTTTCAGCGGATGGATCCTCTCGTGTGTAGGGGGCCTTAGGGTTACAGGTAAAGTAGTGTTATAGTTACAATGAAATGAGTGTGATGATTACAAGAAGGGTTACATTTAGGGCTACATGAAGGTTAGTGTTAGAGTTACAGGAAGAAACACTGAGCAGTAGGGAGTAGTATTAAGGGGGTTACAGGGAGTAGTTGAGAGTTGTAGTAAGGGGGATACAGGGAGTAGTAGGAAGTTGTAGTAAGGTGTTGAAAGGAGCAGAGTTACAGGAAGGGAGTGATGGTTACAGGGAGGGTTAGTGTGAAGGCTTATTGAGAAAGGGTTAGAGAATGGGTTAGTGTTAGGATTACTAATTGTAACTAAAGGCAAAACATTTTTTTCTCTTAATTTTGGATAGAGTGGAGATGGATTACAACACCTATTAGGTTTTTATTTCTACCTCTGCCCCCCTTTGGGATTTGGGAAGATTCACCCTCTCTATTTGTATTGTTTACATTTATCATCGAAAGTGAAAGTAAAAGAAAACCCTAATTTTGTGTTGTCCCCAGAAAAGAAATAGAAGGAAAATCTTCCAATAGGAACACTAGTTCTTGTGACCTAATTTTCTTTATTTTCAGGTGTTTTATCTCACTGCCAGTCTTGGCTATGGGACAGGAAGTGAAGGGAAATCTCCCCAATGGGACGCAGATAGCAAAAATTAATCTGACAGGGGCTATACCCTCTAATACTCTATCCAAAAAAAAAAAAAAAAAGGTTTTGCCCATAGTTCTACTTTAATGTTAGTGTTACTGGTTGGTTAGGCTTGTTGTTAAAGTAGCGCTATAGGCAAAACTTTTTTTTATTTTTTTTATTTTGCATAGAGTAAAGGAGGGTTATGGCCCCTGCCACCTGTGCCCCATTGTGATGATTTACTTTCACTTCCTCTCCCATGGCCAACACAGGAAGTGAGAGGAAATCCCTGCAAATCAAGGGAATTCTTTGCCCCTCAGGCCACCACTAGTGTCCCAATTGGAAGGTTCTCCCTATTACTTTTCTGGGGACAACTAAAAATGTGGGATTTCCTTCTACTTTCACTTTCGATGATAATGGTGAACTGGACAAATAGAGAGAGAGAGAGAATCTCCCTTACGGGACACAGACAGCAATGCAAACCTAATAGGTATTTTAATCACTCTATACTCTTCCGAAAACTAAAAAAAGTTTTGCCTTTAGTTATACTTTAAGTAAGCAGTGAGGGTTAGTGTTATGATTACAGGCAGTGTTATTTTGAGATAGTGCCTTACTAAAGGGCTTGCAGGGGTAGGCAACCTCTGCACTCTAGCTGTGGTGAACCTACAAATCCCATCATGCCTCTGCCTATGATTGTCAGCTGGGGGGCCAAGGTTGCCTACCCCAAAATCAAACATTCCAACATACCATAGTAACTAAGCTTAATTTTTGTTTGCATTAGAGATTGGAAGGTTGGAAGGCCGTTGGGTCATTGCTGGGAGGAGTGAGCATGTTGAGATAGACATCGGACTCACTGCTGAAAGGGAGGGACAGCTAAGCAACTGCTGGGAGGGGAAGGTAATCTAAGCTGCTGAGAACCTGAACAATATCAATGTTTACTTCTGGGAACTTTGAGGATGAATTGTTCCATGGTGCCTTTAGCTACAGAGGTTAGTGACGGTTTATTTTAGATCACATTTACTGCTTGTTAAAATTAAATATTTGGATGTCCATAGGTTCACTTTAAGCCCCGTCTTCTGTTTTGTAACATGTAACAATATACAATGACATGGTGTGACAAATAGGACTGCAGAAAGCTTGAAACTACAAGTGCAATTTAATCTTTCCTATAAAATGTACAAATACCAAATCTCTTAGCAAAACTGCTGACAATCCCAAAATGAACAAGGTCAAACAAAAAAATAAATAAATCTCAAAAATTACAGAAATAATATAAAAATCTGCTTACTTGACCTTTTAAAAACATAATTTGGTCTCCTCTAAGTTAAGTTGTCTGGATGTCTTGCTGTTGTCCTACGTCCTTTAAATTTGCTGCATTCACCAAACATTTAAATGTATGTGACCCTGTATTATGAAATTCAATTAGCTAATGTATCTTGGATAACATCTGGTATAGCAGTCTTTTTTTAGGAAATAGCTGCACATGCTGTCACTTCGAGTCAGTGTCTTTTGTTTGTTTCCTGCATTATTCCCGCATCAAGATGACATGAGGCTACTAAATAAACTCTTTGTAACGTGAATCCGAACCAAAATTGAAAAATACACTGACAGCATGGAAATTCGGATTAGACTCCAAAAAAAAACATGTTTAGGTGATTCTTACTGGTGCAGTTTCAAATGTAATGCTTTACATTTGAAGATAACTCGTCACCTAGAGACCAATGACAACACAATACAAGCTTTACATGAGAACAAAGTTTATCTATCTATACACAAGTGATATCCTTGGCAATGTAGATATTTTTTCACTTACTAGTGACATCATTGAGAATGTATCACATCTCTCCTGATGTGTCTTTCCATATAGCTGCTGATTGGGTTCAGACTGTTTTTTTCAAAGCCTCTCTTATATTGGTATACAGATCATTGTGATTTTGGCGCCAGACTTTTTTTGTCTTTCATTGAGAATGTAGCCTATCCATTTACTAGAGACCAGTGACATCACTGAGAATGCAGCCTATCCATTCACTAGAGACCAGTGACATCACTGAGAATGCAGCCTATCCATTCACTAGAGACCAGTGACATCACTGAGAATGCAGCCTATCCATTCACTAGAGACCAGCGATATCACTGAGAATGCAGCCTATCCATTCACTAGAGACCAGTGACATCACTGAGAATGCAGCCTATCCATTCACTAGAGACCAGTGACATCACTGAGAATGCAGCCTATCCATTCACTAGAGACCAGTGACATCATTGAGAATGCAGCCTATCCATTTACTAGAGACCAGTGACATCACTGAGAATGCAGCCTATCCATTTACTAGAGACCAGTGACATCACTGAGAATGCAGCCTATCCATTCACTAGAGACCAGTGACATCATTGAGAATGTAGTCTGTCCATTCACTAGAGACCAGTGACATCACTGAGAATGCAGCCTATCCATTCACTAGAGACCAGTGACATCACTGAGAATGCAGCCTATCCATTCACTAGAGACCAGTGATATCATTAATAATATAGCCTATCCATTCACTATAGACAAGTGACATCATTTTGAATGTAGCCTATCCATTCACTATAGACAAGTGACATCATTTAGAATGTAGCCTATCCATTCTCTATAGACAAGTGACATCATTTAGAATGTAGCCTATCCATTCTCTATAGACAAGTGACATCATTTAGAATGTAGCCTATCCATTCACTATAGACCAGGGACACCACTTAGGATGCAGCCTATCCATTCACTAGGGTCCTAGGGACCAGTGACATCACTTAAGCTGCAGCCTATCCACTCACTAATGACAAGTGACGTAAAACACTATGACGAGCCGAGAAAAATTAAGTTCAATGCTTCCTAGCATGCGTCGACTTGATTCTGAGCATGCGTGTTTTTTTCTCCATTGGAGTTCCACACAGACGATCGGAATTTCCAAAAGGTTTTTTTTTCAAGTTCTATTTCAAAACTCCGACGGAAAAAAGTCCGATGGGGCCCACAAACGGTCGGAATATCCGATAAAAAAATTCCGTCTGACTTTTTTCATCGGAAATTACGATCATGTGTACAAGGCATTAGGCAGCCAATATACCTATACAGAATTTAGTTTTTTTTATAATTTTTTAACATTTGACTGTCATTTCTCTCTTCATGGTTATCAAACCTTCCGATGGGCACTAATGAAATTCTAGCACAGGCTTGATGCTATTTTAGTCACCGTTGATGGTTTGTGGAACTGGAAGTCGCACAAATGTGAGCAGGACAGGCAAACTGTAAACAGGGAAGTAAGCAATTTTTGATTTATGGTCTTGGTAATTTTTATAGGCTCTATGCATGCTTGATGTCTTGCTGTGACTGAGAACCTCAAAGAAAATCATCTCGGCGTGCTCTAAAAATAATCCCGCACGCCACGTAACATCCGAATATTAGAGTTATGGCCAGACCTTTCAAGAAGCTTCATATTGGTTTCCGCCAAAGGTTCCGCATCTATGTTCTAAAGCTAAGACCTAAAGGGATTAGCCCGGCTGCCTGTGTCCCAGCTGCTTCATATGTGGATCTTGTGAGGTGGTTATTGCCTACACCTCTGGGTCTTCCCTGATTCCATTAGTGACCATTGCAGGCAACACTACAGAGCCTCCTCCAGATTGTATAACTGAGCCGATCGCCTGGGAATTTATGACTAGGGAGTTATACCTTTAAATATAAGGAAAACAGAAGAAAAATAAGTATGATCAAAACTTAGCCAACACTCATGTTTCAAATACTGTACTGCAAGTATTTCTTAATAATATTCTCTATTTAAAAAATAAATTCTTGCCACGCAGGCTTTATTATCTCAATTATATTTAAAGGGAAACTCAATTTTATTTAAATAGCTTTTTCCATTTTAAGGGTGTGTGTTGACACTCCCATATAAGTTTATAGGCATGTTAAACCTGCTTGAAGCTAGTCAAATGCAGGTCACAAGATAGTCAACTGAGGGTCACTCAGAGTCCATTACCCCTCTCTTCCAATCCCTCCACTTGCTTCTGATTGCCCAACAAATTAAGTTCAAAATACTAACAACATACAAAGCCATTTACAACTCTCTCTGAGCTACATCACCAATCTAATCTTCAAATATCACCTAAACCATCCTCTCAGCTACTCTCTACCTCCATTGTCTCCAACCATGCTCCTCTCCAGGACTTCTGCGGAGCCTCTCCCATCCTCTGGAACACTCTACCTCAATTTGTCTAGCTGTCTCCTACTCCCAGGGGCGGACTGACCATTGAGGCACTCGGGCACTGCCCGAGGGCCCCATGCTACTAGGGGGCCCCATCAGGGTTGCCAGGCTCATTAAAACCAGGGACAGTATGTAAAAATCTGCGAGGGCGCGCCGGCAAAATTGCCCGGCTTAAGCGCGCGCAATGTAAATGATCCCGCCGGGGGCGGGAATCATTTAAATTAGGCGCGCTCCCGCGCCGAGCGTACAGCGCATGCTCCGTCGGGAAACTTTCCCGACGTGCATTGCGGCAAATGACGTCGCAAGGACGTCATTTGCTTCAAAGTGAACGTGAATGGCGTCCAGCGCCATTCACGAATCACTTACGCAAACGACGTGAAATTCAAATTTCACATCGCGGGAGCGGCGGCTATACTTTAGCATTGGCTGCCCCTACTATTAGAAGGGGCAGCCTTGCGCTAAAGTTGCCGTAC
Organism: Rana temporaria; assembly: GCF_905171775.1. Lineage (NCBI taxonomy): Eukaryota > Metazoa > Chordata > Amphibia > Anura > Ranidae > Rana > Rana temporaria. The sequence goes on from NC_053501.1 coordinate 21,882,521, forward strand.
GGAAACTCCGTACCTGGCTTGCGCAGGGCCCGCGCAAGTTTGTGAATCAGTGGGAGTATGCAATTTGCATACTACACGCTGATCACAATGGGAGCGCCCCCTAGCGTCAAAGGCAAGAATGCAAATAAAAAATGAAAGGGGTAGTGGCGCTGTCTAAAATAGAGGCTAAATGTACCAATGAAAAGGTACAATAGTGACTTGTATGTGTTCAAGGTAAGTGAAAGAAATACAAGTGCCTGGGTGTAGTAGTATGTAATGGCCTAATTGGCATGTACTATACACTCTAATAAGTATATGAATATACAACAAGTGTGCAAAATACAGAGTGGGTCAATAATGGCTATAAGCCGCAAAGGTGGTCACCCAGTAGGTGAACTGTAGGTTATAAGTGATGCCAAAAAATTAGTAAATAAATGAAAACTGAGATATATCAAATTGAGCCGTGATCGCCAGTCAGCGATAAGTGAAATCAAAAAAGTACCAGCGTAGTGGTGAAAACCAGTAGGTGTGTAGCACAACAATAAATTTGGTGAGGCTATAACCAAAATAAATAAATGAATAAGTCCAGTGATTAGGTGTAGCAGCCAAGCTCTTCAGTCCACATAATATCAAAGGGAAAAAATGAAAATGAAAATAAAAATAAACATAGCATTGAAAAAGTATATGTTTATATATATATATATATATATATATATATATATATATATATATCTAAGTGTCCGTGAGCTGGTGCACCCACAAAGGGTGATAAGTCACAAAAATGCAGTTGTGTGGATTCGCACAGTGCTCCGGTGCTCCCCTCCTGGGTCCCTACTCACCGAAGGCACTCACCCCTGCAGGGGTAAAGTGCAAGAAGAATTAATCTCCAACAGCTGCGGTATCGTCTTCCTGGATCCTATGGATGCACGGATGTCCTGGCCTGAATGGCTCTGCTTCTTTTTAAATTGTCCGGGGATCCTCCAATGAAAAAAATATTCTCATAGCGCAGTATGTTCAGAGTAAAAAAGGTTTTTTTTTATTTAATTAACACTGCCACATAGGCATGTGCAACACAGCAGGCATTTACATACAACTTATAGAACCAATTTCCAAAAAGGGGTAATGAGATAAGGACAATTGGTGGGGATAAAAAATAAAAAATAAAAACAAATTAGCAGGCAGATAACTTGCAGTAGCATAAGCCTCCCAGCACAGCACTGATAGCCGGTGAATCAAAAGTGTCAGCTCCAGCTGGGGAACGGCACGCGCTCCACTGGATGACAGCTGATCGGTCCGGGAGTGCGTGTGGGTGTGCGTGTATCCGCTTTACGCACGTTTCGTATTGATTACGTCTTCTGAAGCGGGCAAGAATGCAGCCTAAAATCTGCGAGGCATCAGAGCCTTATGCCGCGCAGATTTTAGGCTGCAGTCGGTGTAACGAGGTTCCTGAATCAGGAGCACTCGTTATACCGGAGCAAGTAAGCAATTGCGCCGTGTAACCTATGGTTACACGGGCGCAATTGCTTCTTGAATCTGGGCCATTGTTCCTGCCATTGAAATTTTTAGGACCCTGGAAAGTGGACTCATTTTTCAGCCAATGGTAAGCCCTCAAAGAAAGATCCTCTCACTCTGCAATTCAGAAAAAGGAAATCTCAGAGTCGGTGGCATGTAATAAATTAAGGTATTTAGATTATTTTTTCATATTTAATTAGGGAATTAGCTAGAGGGTATAGGGCTTGTAAAGTTTAGTGGGGGATACTTTTGTCAGAGATCAGCTTTCACTCCTGACAGCTTAGGTTAGGCTGTTAACACCTATGATACTACTGGTTAGTGAGTATTGTAAAACACCACGGGTGTACTTATTAAATATTTGTAGAGCTATTCATTCTGTGAAACTGTGTGTATTATTGTTCTGTGCAAATGCCAAACCAACTTGAATGTTACTAGGCTTTTTCTCCAGGTCGGATGTTTTTCATTGATATGAATAGCGAAAATTAGGAAAATACTGAATTATGGCCACTAGATGGAGCTAATGATCATATGAACTGAATACAGTACATATTTACTACAACTGTCAGCTCTAGTGGCCATAATGCAAACTTTTCCTGATTAAGGCTATCTTTATAAATAAAGAACATTTGACCTAAGGAGAAATAGCCTAGTAACTTTTGTTGGCATTCACACAGAATACATTTACAAGCAGTTTTGCAGGATTTTTTTTTTAAATACACCCCAAAGTTTTAGTGACCTGCCAAATGTATCAGTAGCCAAACTTGTTAATTTATTTCTAGTTTGAGAACAAGGAAGGGTTAGAAGCCCTATCAAATTTCGATGCTGCTTGTGTTCCTACTGGGCATAGTCCCCGTCTCTATTTGTCCTGGCGGTTGTTGTCACAACTTAATGGAAAAATATAAAAAAAATGTTTTTTTAAAAATATATAAAAAAAAATAAAATAGATGAGAAAGTATTCAAATTTCCACATTGTAAAGAAAACTGCATTTACTATTAATCTTGTTTGTTTAATTTTTAATGAAGGTGTCTCCAAGTTCCTTGCCAGCCATCACAAGTTCTGGCACTTTGGGAGACCAATTCACATCCTTTAACTTGCCGTGAGAAAAGCCACGAAAGACGAATTACAACTTCACAACAACTTAATGAAGACATTATAATAACTAGCTATATTATTGTGCAGTGATGGCACGCATAAAGAAATACAAGCCTAGCAGTGAACTGCACATATAAAATCTGAATTTGTTATACGAGACACTAGAAGTGTTATATGCAAAATCATATTGTTGCTTTATGAGTTTTGTCTAATTACTTGAGGGTTAAGGAAGAGACTCCGGCTGAGATTAATTTCGCAATCGAAATGTTTGTGTTATGAGACTTCTATGTTGTCTCTGGAGTTTATGTAATTTCACTACTGACTGATATTTTTTTATATGGCTCCCTACTAAATTTTACTTTTCATAGTCTTCCATGTAGATTTTTTTTTTTCAAGATTATTTCTTAGAATGGAATTAAAGTGCACCTGTAATTTAGGAGTCACTAGTTAAGATGTTTTTTATTTAATTTGTGCATATATGTACCTATAATAATTTGTGGTCAATTTTACTAAATGTATTTAATTGATAATTTTTAAACAGATTATATATATATATTATTGGGCATTATTGAATTTATAAAGAGTATGCATGGCAGCAGCTGTTTGCTTTCAGACTTTTACTTTCTAATTAAAGATCTGTATATATGTGTAACGGTCACCACCGTTTACGATATCCCATCCATCAACCACGACAGCTTATCTGACACTCCAACCAACAGGACCCGATCCATCTCATTTCCCAGAATAAACGAGACACACAGCTCTGGGTTCTGGTTTCAAATGAAAGACATCTTTAATGGTACACTCTCAGGGTTTTATACAGTTCAATCATGAAAGGAACAAAGAGACTCTCCACCCCCCTCATCACACACTGGGGCTCCAATACACCTTCAGATGGGCTAATTACTAATCAGTATCCAGACATTTCGGCGCCGGGCTGACATTTTTAACATGACCTAATTACTACACCTGAGAAGTCACATTCCACATCTTAGACAGACGTTCTGTCTCCGCATACAGCTTGACAAGTTCCATTCCACATCTTATATCAATAGAATTCACACAAAGCAGCATCACACAATGAGAGGTCTTTCAGAAGCAGACTCAATTAGCATGTCAACAGTCTACACAGAGGAATGAGTCACTATTGACCGGTTGGGTCAACATTAACCAACAACTTGCAATATCTCAAGATCCTGCAATATGAACTATCAGTAATGTCCCATCTCATGTAATTTCTAATTAATATTTCTTAGTCACCCTATGCCCAAAAGGCACACAGGGTGACCCTAGACACAAGAGTTATTAGTGACGCTGGCACAGGAGTACCCCTCATCCTTCCAAAGTCTCTGTTTGTCACGGGTCATTCCGTTACAATATGGATCACTCCTCGGTCCCAACTACTGAGTTTTATTAAGGACAGGCTATTCTTTTTAGCAGTTAAAATCAGTCTTTTAAACATGAGTAAGAGACCACCTGCTCATAGGCGTGCGCAAGGGGTGTGACAGGTGTGCCTGGGCACACCCTAATCTTGGGGTTGGCAACCTGTCAATGGTGGACAGGTGACAGGTGAACGGCAATCCTTCCTAGCCGACCCTCAGAACCTGGACAGGAGAAGTGGCGGGGGTGTAATTTAGTGGAACCGATCTGTATTTTCCTCTTGCAGCAGCTGAAAGTAGGCTTCTCCTCCTCTCCCTTTTGTCAACATTCAGCTGCCACAGAAGGACAATATAGGGGTTCGGTACTAATCGCCGTTATCGGTGCCGGGAGAGGGCCCCCCCCCTCCCGCCGCTCTCCCACGCCCTCCGACGCTTACCAGAGACGTCGGTAGCGGCGGAGCCGATCGGGTCCTGCTGCCTGTTGTGTTAGGACTTGAGTGAGGGCAAGATGGTCCCCACCCGTCCTCATAGCATTGCTGGGCAGAAGTGACGTCAAAACGTCAGTCCCGCCCAGCGTCTTAAAGAGACATTTTTTTTGTTGTCATTTTTTTTAAAAAACAGAATTTCCATTTTTTTTTGCATTTAAGTCTAAATATGAGATGTGAGGTCTTTTTGACTCCAGATCTCATATTTAAGAGGACCTGTCATGCTTTTTTCTATTACAAGGGATGTTTACATTCCTTGTAATAGGAATGAAAGTGAATTTTTTTTTTCAGTGTAAAAAATTATAAAATCAATAAAAATAAATAAGAAAACAAAAAAAAAATGTTTTTAAAGCCCCCAGTCCCGGCGAGCTCGCGAGCAGAAGCGAACGCATACGCTAGTAGCGCCCGCATATGAAAACGGTGTTCAAACCCCACAAGTGAGGTATCGCCGCGATTGTTAGAGCGAGAGCAATAATTCTAGCCCTAGACCTACTCTGTAGCTCCAAAAATGCAACCTATAGAATTTTTTAAACGTCGCCAATCGAGATTTTTAAGGGTAAAAGTTTGACGCCATGCCACGAGCAGGCGCAATTTTTAAGCGTGACATGTTGGGTATCATTTTACTCGGCGTAACACCGTCTTTCACAATATATAAAAAAATTGGGCAAAATTTATTGTTGTCTTATTTTTTTATTCAAAAAAGTGAATTTTTTCCAAAAAAAGTGCGCTTGTAAGACCGCTGTGCAAATACGGTGTGACAAAAAGTATTGCAATGGCTGCCATTTTATTCTCTAGGGTGTTAGAAAAAAAATATATAATGTTTGGGGGTTTTAAGTAATTTTCTAGCAAAAAAAACAGTTTTAGTCTTGTAAACGCCGAATCTGAAAAACAGGCTTGGTTAAGTAACATTAATGCATAGTGTGTTAAAGTAATCCATTCAAATAAAGGGCTTGTAATATGCGAAAATTACATTATTTTTGGCAAGGCCAATGCATGGTTGTGATTTACTGGGCATGGTGGTGCACTGCAACCCATGTGCATTGCCCTAGTGCATTGGGGTGCCATTGTAAATGGATGGCACCACAGGGTGTTGCATTAATACACCACATTGGAAGGGTATGAACGGGCTCGGAGTCAAAACCTACCTTTAAATTTGAAGTGAAAGCAGAAGTCTTGGACGCCTTTGCAAATAAATGTTTCAATATATTTGCTGGTAATACATTTTACAGGTTAGCTAAATGGATCTAATTCTGAATCCGCTTCTAAATTCATAACTTAGGCAGAAGTCTTGGATTGGTTTGCAAATAAATGTTTCCTCTTATTCCCTAGTACAACATTTTACAAGTTAGCTACAAGGACCCAATTCATAACTCGCTTCCAAAACCCTAATAAATGCCAAGCTTTTGAATATATATGAACATAAATGTGGTAACCATACATCACTATGGAAGTTCTTTTGTAAAGGTGGTTGTACTCCAAACCAGCTTTTCTCAACCTTTTCAACACAGAGGAACCCTTGTAATAGATTTCCGGTCTCAGGGATCCCCTGCTGATAACGACTAAGGCCCAGATTCACAAAAGAGATACGACGGCGTATCTCCTGATACGCCGTCGTATCTCTGTGTTAGGGCCGTCCTAACTATGCGGCTGATTCATAGAATCAGTTACGCATAGCTAGCCCTAAGATCCGACAGGTGTAATTGAATTACACTGTCGGATCTTAAGCATGCAATTCTAGGCCGGCCGCTAGGTGGCGAGGCCATTGCGGCCGGCGTAGAATATGCAAATGAATACTTACGGCGATCCCCGAACGGCCCGTCGATCTAACTGTACGTCGTTTCCGTCGAGTTACGCCGCGTAAAATTAGGACTACCTCCTAGGTGTCCTAAGCCATGTTAAGTATGGCCGTCGTTCCCGCGTCGAAATTTAAAAATCAACGTCGTTTGCGTAAGACGTCCGTGAATGGCGCTGGACGCCATTTACGTTAACGTCTAAGCAAATGACGTTGGTGCGACGTCATTTAGCGCAATGCATGTCGGGTAATTTACCCGACGGAGCATGCGCAGTACGCTCGGCGCGGGAACGCTCCTAATTTAAATGGTGCCCGCAAGTCTACTCTCCTTCAGACTTTAGGAGGCCCGGATTGTGGCCAGTGGGGGTAGAAAATGTCCCTGGCCCAGCATCAGTGAGCGTAAATATGGACTCAGGGTTGGTGGACAGTAGGAGGGGTAAAGCCCCATTATTGGTATTCGTAGGAGGAGTAGTGTCCCATTCTTGGTATTAGTAGGAGGAGTAGTGTCCCATTCTTGGTATTAGTAGGAGGAGTAGTGCCCCATTATTGGTATTAGTAGGAGGAGTAGTGCCCCATTATTGGTATTAGTAGGCGGAGTCGTGTCCCATTCTTGGTATTAGTAGAAGGAGTAGTGTCCCATTATTGGTATTAGTAGAAGGAGTAGTGTCCCATTCTTGGTATTAGTAGAAGGAGTAGTGTCCCATTATTGGTATTAGTAGAAGGAGTAGTGCCCCATTATTGGTATTAGTAGGAGGAGTAGTGCCCCATTATTGGTATTAGTAGGAGGAGTAGTGTCCCATTATTGGTATTAGTAGGAGGAGTAGTGCCCCATTATTGGTATTAGTAGAAGGAGTAGTGTCCCATTCTTGGTATTAGTAGGAGGAGTAGTGCCCCATTATTGGTATTAGTAGAAGGAGTAGTGTCCCATTCTTGGTATTAGTAGGAGGAGTAGTGCCCCATTCTTGGTATTAGTAGGAGGAGTAGTGCCCTTCTGTACCATGTGAATAGCTCTGACCAATCACAGCTAATCACAACAAAATAAACTGAATGAATCGATTTCATTCAGTAAAATGCTTGCATATAGCAATGTAATGCACTGCTATATGCAAACATAAAGTGTAATAAAAAAAAAATACTGATCAAGCAGCTTGCAATTAGGGCAGGCTCACTCCTGTGTGTCCATTCACAGGCCCGCCCCCTCTCTCTCCTCATTGGCTCATTGAGATCAGGCACTAATGTTGAAATTGTCCAAATTGTCTTGGCATGCCGACGCCTTAAGAGTTCCCTTTCACAGGAACTAAGGGCCAGATTCACAAAAGAGATACGACGGCGTATCTACTGATACGCCGTCGTATCCCTGTTTCTATCTATGCGGCTGATTCATAGAATCAGTTACGCATAGCTAGTCCTAAGATCCGACAGGTGTAATGGACTTACACTGTCGGATCTTAGGATGCAGTACCGCGGCCGACGCTGGGGGGAGTTTGCGTCGTAATCCAGCGTCGGGTATGCAAATTAGCACTTACGGAGATCCACAAAGCTTTTTCCCTTCGTTAAGTCGCCGTAAGTGTTAGTTTGCCATCGCAAAGATAGGGTACCTTTTACAAAGTGTAAAGTTAGTACACCATGTAAAAGTGTACCCTTCTTTCCCGCGTCGCTGTCAATTTTTTTTTTACATTTTTTTTTTCCCGCCGCATCTCTTTTTTACCCGTCGCGATTCACAAAACCCCCGGCCCAACGTAACAAAGCACGTCGGAAAAATAGCATCGGGAGCATGCGCAGTACGTCCGGCGCGGGAACGCGCCTAATTTAAATGGGACTCGCCCCATTTAAATTGGCCCGCCTCGCGCCGGACTGATTTAAGTTACACCGCTGCAAATTTCCAGGTAAGTGCTTTGTGGATCGGGCACTAACTTGTGTAATTTGCGGCGGTCTAACTGAAATCAGAAAAGTTACGTTGCGCCCGCTGGCTGTGAATCTGGCCCTAAGGGGCCAAGTCCAACCCCTGAAAAACAACCCCACACCATAATTCCCCCTCCACCAAATGATTTGGACCAGCGCACAAATCAAGGTCCATAAAGACATGAATAAGTGAGTTTGGGGTGGAGGAACTTGACTGACCTCACAGAGTCCCGACCTCAACCTGATAGAACACCTTTGGGATGAATTAGAGTGGAGACTGCAAGCCAGGCCTTCTCGTCCAACGTGAGTGCCTGATCTCACAAATGCTCTTCTGGAAGAATGGTCAAACATTCCCATAGACACACTCCTAAACCTAGTGGACGGCCTTCCCAGAAGAGTTGAAGATGTTATAGCTGCAAAGGGCGGGCCAACTCAATATTGAACCCTACGGACTAAGACTGGGATGCCATTAAATTTCATGTGCGTGTAAAGGCAGGCGTCCCAATACTTTTGGTAATATAGTGTATAACATCATGCCCCTTGTTGAGCAATGCAGCACACCGGATTGGTTCCCTCTGCTGCCCCCCTTACAATCACTTGGCTCAGCTGTTGGTGTTCCCAGGATGTCAGAATATAAACATCGAGTTGGTTTTTAGCACTAGGATAGCCTACTACACTAGAGAGCTAAGAAGGGCTGCTAGGCTTGTTTCCCTTTTTCGACTACAGTGTATCTTTAAAGCACAAATGTCTATAGATCAGTGGCAAGGCTCTTAGGTCTCCCCCCAATTCTCTATCAAAGTTAACACTCCAGCACACACAATGCTAGGGAAGGTGATTATCTCTGGCAGCATAATTCCTCCGTAACATCTGCTTTCGCCCATAACACTCCACTAATTTTCCCCTCATTTCATTACACATAATTTTCTTTCAACACAATCTACATGTATTAAGTGGTAATGACTTTCCAGTTAAGAGCAAATCGACGCCAAGGGCCCCCCCCCCCCCCTTCCCCGATTGCCTGCCGAGCCTGTCTTCAGCTATTAAAGATAAATTTGGTGCTTCGGAAGGCTGCAGTAAGCCAATCAATCAATTAAGCGGTTTAGGACATATATTATCAAAATTCCAGTGTGGAGATACATAAGAACAGCCTGATTTTCTTGGGATGATTTTGAAGATTCAAGAACTGAGGGGCCTGTCAAGCATGAATTCCTGGTGATCCGGAGCATAGACCTCGCAAGGAGCAGGGGCGAGGTGCTGAGAGCCGACTGGCGGGCTGCTAAATGTGACTGCGAAACGTTTACGTCACCTTGAGAAATGCGTGTAAAATACAGGAAAAGCTGGCCACCAGGGAAAACACACATGTGTATATATATAATTTATTGTTTTCCTGTAACTGTGATTATCCCTTTCATGACTAAGCCTATTTCTGACATTTGGTGCTTACAAGTTAAAATCTGTATTTTTGCTAGAAAATTACAATTCACAATGTATTGCTGGATATCTTGAAACATTACAGGTGCTTAATTCTGAACCCAACAGGTCAATAGGAGAGTGATTCATTCAATGTGGAACATAGGCTGTTAAGGGGGTAAGTAAGTCTGCTACTGTCATATAAACAAGCCTTAGCCTGGCTTCTAAAGACCTTTTCATTGTGTGATGCTAATTAACACTGTATTGTGTGAAAGTTCTATCGGCCAGATTCAGAGAGAGTTACGCCGGCGTATCAGTAGATACGCCGACCTAACTCAGAATCTGCGCCGTCGTAAGTTTAAGTGTATTCTCAAACTGAGATACACTTAAACCTAGCTAAGATACGACAGCTTGCGCCGTCGTATCTTAGGGTGCAATATTTAGGCTGGCCGCTAGTTGGCGCTTCCGTTGAGTTCGGCGTAGAATATGTAAATGACTAGATACGCCTATTCACGAACGTACGTGCGCCCGTCGCAGTAAAGATATGCCGTTTACGTAAGGCGTTTTCAGGCGTAAAGTTATTCCATCAAATAGCTGGACTAGTCAATGTTAAGTATGGCCGTCGTTCCCACGTCGAAATTTGAACATTTTACGTCGTTTGCGTAAGTCGTCCGTGAATAGGGCTGGACGTAATTTACGTTCACGTCGAAACCAATACGTCCTTGCGGCGTACTTTAAAGCAATGCACACTGGGATATGTACACGGACAGCGCATGCAATCACGTCGGGTCAGCCCCCATTAACATAAAACACGCCCCCTCATCCTAATTTGAATTAGGCGCGCTTACGCCGGCTCCATTTACGCTACGCCGCTGTAAGTTAGGGGGAAAGTACTTTGTGAATACAGTACTTGCCTCTCTGACTTAAGGCGGCGTAGCGTAAATACGATACACTGCGCCGCCTTAAAGATACGCGCCCCTACCTGAATCCAGCTAAAAATATATTTATTATGTGACACGGTATTTGTGCAGCGGTCTTTTAACCACTTCAGGACCAGGCCCCTTTTTGCGATTCGGCACTGCGTTGCTTTAACTGACAATTGCGCGGTAGTGCGACGTGGTTTCCAAACCAAATTGACGTCCTTTTTTTCCCCACAAATGGAGCTTTCTTTTGGTGGTATTTGATCACCTCTGCGGTTTTTATTTTTTGCGCTATAAACCAAAATAGAGCGACAATTTTGAAAAAAAATCTATATTTTTTACTTTTTGCTGTAATAAATATCCCCCAAAAATATATATAAAAAAAGATTTTTTTCCCTCAGTTTAGGCCGATACGTATTCTTCTACTTATTTTTGGTAAAAAAAAAAAAATCGCAATAAGTGTTTATTGATTGGTTTGCGCAAAAGTTATAGCGTCTACAAAATAGGGGAAAGTTTTATGGCATTTTTATTAATATTTTTTTTGACTACTAATGGCGGTGATCTGCGATTTTTATCGTGACTGCGACATTGTGTCGGACACATCGGAAACGATTGACACATTTTTGGGATCACTGTCATTTTTACAGCAATCAGTGCTATAAAAATGCACTGGTTACTGTGTAAATGACAATGGCAGTGAAGAGGCTAACCGGTAGGGGGCGCTGTAGGGGTTAAGTGTGCCCTAGTGTGTGATTATTACTGTAGGGGGGGCGTGACTGGACGTGTGACGTCACTGATCGTCGTTCCCTATGACAGGGAACGACGATCGGCTCTGATAGGCACTTCCACAGCCGCCGTTATTCAGATGGCCTGCGCTCGCCAGGGGGCCGGCCACCCCCACAGCCACGGGGCAAGGGTTGTGGGGATGAGGCACTTGTCCCCATCGACATGGAGACAAGGTGCTCTGGGGAGACCCCAAAGCACCCTCCCCATGTTGAGGGCAAGCGGCCTGGTATGGTTCAAGAGGGGGGGCACCCGCTTGTCCCCCCCTATTCTGACGTGCCAGGTTCCTTGCTCGGATAAGGGTCTGGTATGGATTTTGAGCGGGACCCCCACAACATTTTTTTTTTTACATTTAGGCACAGGGTTCCCCTGAAAATCTATGCCAGACCTGAAGGGCCTGGTATGGATTTTGGGCGGGCATGAGTTCCCCTTAAAATCCATACCAGACCTGAAGGATCTGGTATGAATTTTGGGGGGGGAACCCCCACACCATTTAAAAAAGTAAATTGGCACAGGGTTCCCCTTAACCACTTCAATACACTGTGTTATATATACTACACTGGATAAAAAATATATAATGCGCTTGATGTCTATGAATAAAATTTGAATAAAATTTGTGGATCAATCTTCAAATATAATGAATAATAATCATATAAACAATAAAGTCCATAGTGATAAAGGACAAAAATCCTTAAAACAAGTGCAACAATCAGAGCTTGAATAGATCAGGCAAAATTGTCTCCTTACCAGATCCAAAGACCTATCACATGTGTGCGCTCTATTACCCCTCACATTAGGTGCAGATCAGCTTGACTTATCCAGCCTCCCAGCAGGGGATCGTTGGTGAAAACGTGAAAATGAACCAAAGATATAGCCACAGGATATCCTCAGAAGCCAATTCAATCAGTGATCATTCGAAAAAAGGGAAACTCATTGCGCAGCGTCCAAATTAAAAACTGACATTTATTAACCACTTAAGGACCTCTTTTTCAGATATGTTGTTTACAAGTTAAAAACAAGTTTTTTTTGCTAGAAAATTACTTAGAACTCCCAGACATTATAGAGTGAAGAGAATAAAACAGCGGTTTTAAAAGCACACTTTTTTGGGGGGGAAAAATTCACTTTTTGAAATAAAAAAATAAGACAACAGTAAAGTTAGCCCAATTTTTTTTATATTGTGAAAGATAATGTTACGCCGAGTAAATTGATACCCAACATGTCACGTTTCAAAATTGCACCCGCTTGTGGAATGGCGACACACTTTTACCCTTAAAAATCTCCATAGGCAACGTTTAAAAAATTCTACAGGTTGCATGTTTTGAGTTGCAGAGGAGGTCTAGAGCTAGAATTATTGCTCTCGCTCTAACGATCGTGACGATATCTCACATGTGTGGTTTGAATACCGTTTTCACGTGTGCGTTTGCTTCTGCGCATGGGGCACTTTTTTTTTCTTATCTATTTTACTTTATTTTATTTATTTTGACACTGTTTTTAAAAACATGAGATCTGGGGTCAAAAAGACTTCAGATCTCATATTTACACAAAAATGCAATAACATAAAAAAAAAAAAATGACCAAGAATGGCCCTTTAAGAATTATGGGCGGAAGTGATTTTTTGACGCTGCTTCCGCCCTGCTATGGTATAGAGATAGGTGGGGGCCATCTTCCCCTTACTCGTCTCCATACCCAGCGGCGGAGGGCACGGGAGAGCAGCGGGAGGGGGGGCCTCTCCCGCTGCCAAAAACTGTGATCTTGCGGAAAATCGGCTGAAGAGATGGATAACTGGGTTATTGCAACTAGCTGCTGCCATAACAGAGATATCCCTCTTCAAAGTGCCAACGTATATAGTCATGTGGCAGTCCGGAAGTGGTTAACCACTTAAGGACCGCCTCCTGCACATATACGTCAGCAGAATGGCACAGCTGGGCACAAGCACGTACCTGTACATCCTCTTTAAGTGCCCAGCCGTGGGGCGCGCCCGCGACCCGGTCCGAAGCTCCGTGACCGCGGCCGCGGGACCCGCGGACCCGACTGCCGCTGGAGTCCCGAGATCGGTCCCCGGAGTTGAAGAACGGGGAGAGCTGTGTGTAAACACAGCTTCCCAGTTCTTCACTGTGGCGCTGTCATTGATCGTGTGTTCCCTGATATAGGGAAACACAATCAATGATGTCACACATCCAGCCCCGCCCCCTACAGTTAGAAACACATATGAGGTCACACTTAACCCCTTAACTCCCAAACTGCAATTGTCATTTTCACAGTAAACAATGCATTTTTATAGCATTTTTTGCTGTGAAAATGACAATTGTCCCAAAAATGTGTCAAAATTGTCCGATGTGTCCGCCATAATGTCGCAGTCATGAAAAAAATCGCTGATCGCCGCCATTAGTAGTAAAAAAACAATTTTTAATAAAAATGCAATAAAACCATCCCCTATTTTGTAAACACTATAAATGTTGTGCAAACCAATCGATAAACGCTTATTGTGATTTTTTTTACCAAAAATATGTAGAAGAATACGTATCGGCCTAAACTGAGGAAAAACATTTTTTTTATATATTTTTGGGGGATATTTATTATAGCAAAAAGTAAAAAATATTGAATTTTTTTAAACATTTTCGCTTTATTTTTGTTTATAGCGCAAAAAATAAAAAACGCAGAGGTGATCAAATACCACCAAAAGAAAGCTCTATTTGTGGGAAAAAAAGGACGCCAATTTTGTTTGGGAGCCACGTCGCACGACCGCGCAATTGTCAGTTAAAGCGACGCAGTGCCGAATCGCAAAAACTGGCCGGGTCCTTTACCTGCATTTTGGTCCGGGTCTTAAGTGGTTAAAAAAACTACTTACAACAAAACTGTAATCACAGGCATTGGAAACAAAAATCGTCCTAGCGCTCTCACGAGTGCATTGACGTCACCGCTATTTCCAGCTCAGCCGACGTCCGTTTTGTCTAAATTATTGTGAAGCATCAGGCCTTGTTATAAGTCGTTTTTTAACCCCTTCCTTAACGGGCCATTGTAAAATGACGCCGGCAAGAACCCTCCCCCCCTGTGGGTGGACGTCATATGACGTTGTTTCTTCCCGGCAATCTAGGGGGAGCGCCGCCGGTGGCGCGCACACCCGCGGCACCACTCGTGACCCGGTGCGCGTGCTGGCAGCCACAATGTCCGCCGGGCACCCGCGATTACCGCCGATCATGGCAGGAGTGTGGATCTGTGTGTGTAAACACACACTGCCACCTCCTGTCAGAGGAGAGGAGACCGATGTGTGTTCCCAGTACAGAGGAACACACATCGGTCTCCTCCCCTTCTGAGTCCCCTCCCCCTACAGTTAAAATCACTCCCAGGGAACCCCTTCAGCGCCCCCTAGTGTTAACCCCTTCCCTGTCAGTCACATTTACACAGTAATCGGTGCAGTTTTATAGCACTAATCGCTGTATAAATGTGAATGGTCCCAAAAATGTGTCAAAAGTGTCCGATGTGCCCGCCGCAATGTCACGGTCACAATAAAAAGCGCAGATCGATGCAATTACTATTAACCAGGACCAGCAGGGAAGCCACCCAGGACCACCAGGATGGCCACCCCACTGGGCTACCAGGTATGCCCCCCTAGAACACCAGGGAAATGCAAATCTGTGGGCAGGCAGCTGCCAATCAATGCCCAGGCAGCTGCTAATCAGTGTCCACCCACAATGCCTACCACTGCCAGTGCCACCAGGGATGCCTATCAGTGCTATGTATCAGTGCCCAGCAGTGCTGCCTATCAGTGCCACCAATAAGTACCCATCTTTGCAGCCTTTCAGTGCCCATAAGTGTCGCCTATCAGTGCCCATTAGTGCCCGACAGTGCCACCCATGAGTGCCCATCAGTGCCGCCTATCAATGCCCATCAGTACTGCATATCAGTGCCAGCCATCAGTGCCCATCAGTAAACATCGTCAGTGCCTGTCAGTGCCCATCAGTGCCCGTTCCTTGGTGCCACCTCATCGTGGCCGCCTTATCAGTGCCCGTCAGTGAAGGAGAAAACATACTTATTTACAAAATTTTATAACAAACAAATGCAAAACCGCAGAGGTGATCAAATACCACCAAAAGAAAGCTATATTTGTGGGGAACAAAAAACATAAACATTTAATTTAGGTACAGTGTTGCATGGCCGCGCAATTGTTATTCAAAGTGATACAGCGCTGAAAACTAAAAATTGGTCTGGGCAGGAAGAGGGTGAAAATGCCCTGTATTGAAGTGGTTAAAACAACAAAGGCAGAAGATTTAATAGATGAAAAGATGGAAAAAATTGTTTTCATCAAAGTTTAACTGCAGCAGAGAAAAAGGAGGTTACCTGCCCTGCCAGACAGTGCTGTGCTGTGTAGCAGAGCTGTGTAAATCTCAGGACTGGATGGTCAGAAATCCAAATCCTTTGGCAGGTAAAACAACTCCAATCATCTCTGTTTTTAGCTTTAATTTCCTGCGATAGGGCCCAATACTGTATTCTCCTCCTGAAAAAAAAAACGCCAAGCAAATACGGGTATGGCTTTTTTTTTTTACGGTTGTTGCCGAAATTTGCGTTTTCGGAATTCTGCTCAGAATGCTCCGTGACATCTTTGTTAGAATTCCGTAGAAACTTTATTCAAACTAGAAAACTTTTATTTATTTTTTTTCCTGCCCATAAATTATGTATGGAATTCTTAGATTAAAAATCTAGTGTTGGAATATTTGGATTCCCTCTATATTTTCCTGGGCTGTGAAATGTCGATCCAGTGCGGCGGCGCCCCCCCCCCTCCTTATCCCCCCCCCCCATCCTCCGTTAAGTCGCTTGCATTCCATCTGGTCCACGTTTGTTCCGAAGTCATTTCTCTGTCAATCTCTCCCGCCACATTAGAATCTGTCATTACTATTGCATTGCGGGGCCGGCTCCTGAGACTTCACTCGCTGCTTTATTGCTCTGCTCTCTCTTTTATTCCCTGCTACAGCAGACAAGTAAAAATAAAGGTTTGTTGTTGAAACATGGCCGGAAGGGAGGTAGAAGGCACACATCTGTCAAGGTATTGCCTTTCTCCAACTAGGGATTAAGGTGTTTTACTGCGCTCACTACACAGGAGTCACACTGAATACATTTCTCAGTAAAACAGAAAAATAAGGGCATGAGCCAGGCTTCTCCAGGATCCGGCGGCGGCGGTTTAACCCATCCGAGATAATTAAAGGGACCCTGTTTTTTTTTTTTTTTAGAATTCCCTTTACACACTGAGAAGCAGATATGTTTGAGAAGCTATAGACTTTTTTTTTAATAGGTGTTTGATTCAAAATAAATACCTTTGTCAAAGTGCGTTCACACTTTAAAAATATAGATGTACTTGGGGGGGGGGGGGGGCATATTTAATCATTAGATACACAAGTTGTAGTTTCTGCTTAGTAGTGAAGCACAATGGTTGTGTGTTAAAGTGAGTCAGGCTTTGGATTTGCTTTAAAACAATCGCTTACTGACCTTGGTAGCTGTAGGCGTTGTGGAGCAACTCATTCTTAGAGTTTCCATAGCAGAAGCAGTAGGGTTTTTGCTGTCGTTGGAGTTGATTTACTAAAGGCAAGTACAGTTGTACTCTGCAAGTGCAGTTGCTTCAGAGCTTAGTAAATGTGGTAAAGCTTCACTTTGCAAAGAGTGCATTTTTGCTTGCACATGATTAGATGGAAGTCAGCAGAGCTTCTGCTCATTTACTACGATCTGGAGTAACTGCACTTTGCAAAGAGCACAGTCTATTTGCCTTTAGAAAATCAACCCTTTTGTCCTAACCCCTCTCAGAAGTGACTCAGCAGCTCAGCTCCCCCTGCTCCATCCTTCCCAGCCATTACTCAAGGGACCAGTTCCCCCTGCTCCATCCTTCCCAGCCATTACTCAAGGGCTCAGCTCCCCCTGCTCCATCCTTCCCAGCCATTACTCAAGGGCTCAGCTCCCCCTGCTCCATCCTTCCCAGCCATTACTCAAGGGCTCAGCTCCCCCTGCTCCATCCTTCCCAGCCATTACTCAAAGGCTCAGCTTCCCCTGCTCCATCCTTCCCAGCCATTACACAAGGGCTCAGCTCCCCCTGCTCCATCCTTCCCAGCCATTACTCAACAGCTCAGTCCCCCCTGCTCCATCCTTCACAGCCATTACTCAAGAGACCAGTTCCCCCTGCTCCATCCTTCCCAGCCATTACGCAGGGGACCAGTTCCCCCTGCTCTATTCTTCACAGCCATTACTCAAGGGCTCAGCTCCCCCTGCTCCATCCTTCCCAGCCATTACTCAAGGGCTCAGTTTCCCCTGCTCCATCCTTCCCAGCCATTACTCAAGGGCTCAGTTCCCCCTGCTCCATCCTTCCCAGCCATTACTCAAGAGCTCAGTTCCCCCTGCTCCATCCTTCCCAGCCATTACTCAAGAGCTCAGTTCCCCCTGTTCCATCCTTCCCAGCCATTACTCAACAGCTCAGTCCCCCCTGCTCCATCCTTCACAGCCATTACTCAAGGGCTCGGTTTCCCCTGCTCCATCCTTCCCAGCCATTACTCAACAGCTCAGTCCCCCCTGCTCCATCCTTCACAGCCATTACTCAAGGGACCAGTTCCCCCTGCTCCATCCTTCCCAGCCATTACGCAGGGGACCAGTTCCCCCTGCTCTATTCTTCACAGCCATTACTCAAGGGCTCAGCTCCCCCTGCTCCATCCTTCCCAGCCATTACTCAAGGGCTCAGTTTCCCCTGCTCCATCCTTCCCAGCCATTACTCAAGGGCTCAGTTCCCCCTGCTCCATCCTTCCCAGCCATTACTCAAGAGCTCAGTTCCCCCTGCTCCATCCTTCCCAGCCATTACTCAAGAGCTCAGTTCCCCCTGTTCCATCCTTCCCAGCCATTACTCAACAGCTCAGTCCCCCCTGCTCCATCCTTCACAGCCATTACTCAAGGGCTCGGCTTCCCCTGCTCCATCCTTCCCAGCCATTACTCAACAGCTCAGTCCCCCCTGCTCCATCCTTCACAGCCATTACTCAAGGGACCAGTTCCCCCTGCTCCATCCTTCCCAGCCATTACTCAAGGGCTCAGTTTCCCCTGCTCCATCCTTCCCAACCATTACTCAAGGGCTCAGCTCCCTCTGCTCCATCCTTCCCAGCCATTACTCAACACCTCAGCACCCCCTGCTCTATCCTTCCCAGCCATTACTCAACAGCTCAGCTCCCCCGGCTCCATCCTTCCCAGCCATTACTCAACACCTCAGCACCCCCTGCTCCATCCTTCCCAGCCATTACTCAAAGGCTCAGCTCCCTCTGCTTCATCCTTCCCAGCCATTACTCAACAGCTCAGCTCCCCCTGCTCCATTCTTTCCCAGCCATTACTCAAGGGCTCAGTTTCCCCTGCTCCATCCTTCCCAGCCATTACTCAAGGGCTCAGTTTCCCCTGCTCCATCCTTCCCAACCATTACTCAAGGGCTCAGCTCCCTCTGCTCCATCCTTCCCAGCCATTACTCAACACCTCAGCACCCCCTGCTCTATCCTTCCCAGCCATTACTCAACAGCTCAGCTCCCCCGGCTCCATCCTTCCCAGCCATTACTCAACACCTCAGCACCCCCTGCTCCATCCTTCCCAGCCATTACTCAAAGGCTCAGCTCCCTCTGCTTCATCCTTCCCAGCCATTACTCAACAGCTCAGCTCCCCCTGCTCCATTCTTTCCCAGCCATTACTCAAGGGCTCAGCTCCCCCTGTTCTATCATTCCCAGTCATTACTCAAGGGCTCAGCTCCCTCTGCTCCATTCTTTCCCAGCCATTACTCAACAACTCAGCTCCCCCTGCTCCATCCTTCCCAGCCAATACTCCAGGGGTTTAGCTCCCCCTGCTCCATCCTTCCCAGCTATTACTCAACACCTCAGTTCCCCCTGCTCCGTTCTTTCCCAGCCATTAATCAAGGGCTCAGCTCCCCCTGCTCCATCCTTCCCAGCCAATACTCCAGGGGTTCAGCTCCCCCTGCTCCATCCTTCCCAGCCATTACTCAACACCTCAGTTCCCCCTGCTCCATTCTTTGCTGCTGACAGCAGTGTGCAGCAGCAAAGATCCCCAACACAACACGTCCGCTCTGGAGTCACAGTGACAGTCTCTCTCCATACCAGGTGGTCCCTCCACTCAGCTCCCTCTGCTCCATCCTTCCCAGCCATTACTCAACACCTCAGCACCCCCTGCTCCATCCTTCCCAGCCATTACTCAACAGCTCAGCTCCCCCGGCTCCATCCTTCCCAGCCATTACTCAACACCTCAGCACCCCCTGCTCCATCCTTCCCAGCCATTACTCAAAGGCTCAGCTCCCTCTGCTTCATCCTTCCCAGCCATTACTCAACAGCTCAGCTCCCCCTGCTCCATTCTTTCCCAGCCATTACTCAAGGGCTCAGCTCCCCCTGTTCTATCATTCCCAGTCATTACTCAAGGGCTCAGCTCCCTCTGCTCCATTCTTTCCCAGCCATTACTCAACAACTCAGCTCCCCCTACTCCATCCTTCCCAGCCAATACTCCAGGGGTTTAGCTCCCCCTGCTCCATCCTTCCCAGCTATTACTCAACACCTCAGTTCCCCCTGCTCCGTTCTTTCCCAGCCATTAATCAAGGGCTCAGCTCCCCCTGCTCCATCCTTCCCAGCCAATACTCCACGGGTTCAGCTCCCCCTGCTCCATCCTTCCCAGCCATTACTCAACACCTCAGTTCCCCCTGCTCCATTCTTTCCCAGCCATTACTCAAGGGCTCAGCTCCCCCTGCTCCATCCTTCCCAGCCATTACTCAAGGGACCAGTTCCCCCTGCTCTATCCTTCTCAGCCATTACTCAACAGCTCAGCTCTCCCTGCTCCATTCTTTCCAGCCATTACTCAAGGGTGATAAATGATGCCAATCAATGCCCATCAGTAATGTCTGCCAGTGCCCTCTCATCAGTGCCCATCAGTGGCACCTATCAGTGCCCACTAGTGCCGCCTATCAGTGCCACCCATAAGTACCCATCAGTGCAGCCTATCATTGCCCATCAGTGTTGCCTATCAGTGCCACCTTTGAGTGCCCATCAGTGCCGCCTATCAATGCCCATTAGTGCTGCATATCAGTGCCACCCTATCAGTGTCCATCAGTGCCACATATCAGTGCCCATTAGTGCTACATATTAGTGCCTCGTCATCAGTGCCACCTCATCAGTGCCACCTTATCAGTGCCACCTCATCAGTGCCACCTCATTGGTGCCACCTCATCAGTGCCCATCAGTGTTGCCAACCTACCAGATTGAAATGTACTGACATGACATCCAAAATTTACTGGCACTGACAAGTTTTTACTGGCATTTCCAAAAGTTACTAAATTACAGTTTTAAGTACAAATTTCAGTATTTAGGCTACAATTATGCAAAATTACAATATGCAATTAGACATGTGATTTAAGGTAGGTATTAAGTCAAAAAACATATTTCTTATTCTTTTTTTAATATTGTAAGTAGGTAGCTCAGGGACAGGACTCAAGAGGGCAAGAAATTTGAATGGGCAGCACACAAACATGAAATTGACTCTCACAGTGACACTGACAGCAGTGTGCAGCAGCAAAGATCCCCAACACAACACGTCCGCTCTGGAGTCACAGTGACAGTCTCTCTCCATACCAGGTGGTCCCTCCACTCCAAACAGCATTGACAGTCCTGCTCCTGGCTTGCCTTGCTCCCGTCCCTCAGATCCGAACACGAGGCTCCGGCCACTTCACTTGGCCCTCTTGCACCATGACATCACACGACACTCTCAGGCACTGATTGAACACACTGTAGAAGGCACTTGGACAGCCTCCGGAGCCTTCACTGGACCAGAACTGCGCATGCGTCACAGCCATATTTTTTTACTGGCAACATTTTCCTCTTACTGGCATTTACTGGCAGACGAAAAGTGCCCATTTTTTACTGGCTGCCAGTAAAAATACTAACGGTTGGCAACACTGGTGCCCATCAGTGCCACCTCATCAGTGCCACCTCATCAGTGCCACCTCATCAGTGCCCATCAGTGCAGCCTCATCAGTGCCCATCAGTGAAGGAGAAAACATACTTTTTTTACCAAATTTTATAACAGAAACAAAGAATTTTTTTTTTAAATTTGTTTAGAATAAAAACCCCAGTGGTGATCAAATATCATCAAAATAAATCTCTATTTGTGGGAACAAAATAATAAAAAATGTGTTTGGGTAAAGTGTTGCATGATCGTGTAATTGCCATTTAACCGCTTAACGCCTGCCGCATGTATATGTACGTCCACAGAATGGCACGTACAGGCATATGGGCGTACATGTACGTCCCTGCCTTCTTGCGGGTCGGGGGTCCGATCGGGACCCCTCCCGCTACATGCGGCGGGCGTCTTACCTTCGGGAGCGATCCGTGATGAGGGGGCGGCTGTTCGTTTTTGTCGGCCCCCTCGTGATCGCTCCCAGCCAATCCGGCAACCCCCCGCTGTGTGACTTCCTCTGCCTGTGTAATGTAAACACTGGCAGAGGAAGTGATGTCAGCTCTCCTCTCGGCGGTATTTTCAATCCGACGAGAGGAGAGAAGACATCACAGTAAGTGGCACCAACACTACACTGACACCACACACATAGGCACACTTAACCCCTTCCGATCACCCTCCCCCCCCCCCCAGCCCCCTGTCACAGTGTCACTGATTGCAGTGATCATATATTTACTGATCACTGCATTTAGTGTCAGTGTGACAGTTAGTGTGACAGGCAGTTAGTGCTAGGTCCAGGGTAGCCCTGTACCTCCCCTAATAAAGGTTTAACCCCTTGATCACCGCCCTAGTTAACCCTTTCACCCCCTATTGCCAGTGTCACTAAGCGATCGGTTTTCTGATCGCCGTATTAGTGTCACTGTTGCCGCTAGGTAGCTAATTTTTTTTTTTATATTGCGATTTTTTTTTACTAAAGACATGTGGCTGAATACATTTTGGCCTAAATTTTTTACAAAAATTTAGTTTATTCGATTTTTCTTATAACAAAAAGTAAAAAATATAGATTTTTTTTCAAAAATGTCGCTCTATTTTTGTTTATAGCGCAAAAAATAAAAATCGCAGAGGCAATCAAATACCATCAAAAGAAAGCTCTATTTGTGGGAAGAAAAGGACACAAATTTTGTTTGGGAGCCACGTCGCACAACCGCGCAATTGTCTGTTAAAGCGACGCAGTGCCGAATTGTAAAAACGCCTTTGGGCATTTAGCAGCATATTGGTCCGGGGCTTAAGTGGTTAAAGAGCGGCAGCGCTGAAAGCTGAAAATTGGCCTGGGCAGCAAAGGTGGAAAGTGCCCGGTATTGAAGGGGTTAAACACTGCTATGGTATAAACTAGGCTCATTGAAATACATTTGTATCGCATACTGCGCTTAAAAGCGTCTGACTGAATGCATGAGCCCTGCTATATGCTTGGTGTGGTCATCTTTACTGACCTGTGCTCATGAAAGGGTTAATAAACAAGCGCTCCCCGCATGGAAGGATTATCAGTCTGGTCTAACACCTAGCAACACTTCAACTACAACACACTCTGGAGAGTCAGTAAACTGTAATTTGGTGACTCGTGTTCTCAGGAGAGGTCACTTCTCAAGCTTTGTCACCAAGGGATGTCCTTCGGCTTCCCGGCAGCTCGTGGTTGACAAGGCCCGCTTACGTCTTCTTGTTTGTCCGAGAGGAAAATCTGCCAAGTGGTCAAAAATCCAGCACAAGGGGGGGGGGCGGGGGGGGTTTATGGAACAGCTTTCCGAGGAACGGACATTTATTGTGATTTGCATCCAGCCGTTTTTATTTTGTCATGTAGTAAAGTTGTGCTTAATGGCGCGATCCTCGTGGCCGATTCTGCTTGATGAGCAGATCCGCGTTAATAAAGTATAAAAATAAATACGCAGTTTTTTTGTTGTTGTTGTTTTTGTTTTTTGAGGGTATTTAAATGTTTATTGCAAGCAATGTCAGACTGGCTGCTGAAGAGCTCTGGTATAAACATAAACTCTTCTCAAAATTCTAATGGCCATGGCTGTATAGATCACTAGATATAACTCGTTACTCTTTTGTTTAAGTTCCCGCAGCAAAGAACAATACGCTAACTTCCCGAGCCTAGGGATTGCTTAGGGTAGTTTTTTGGTACAGAGATTTGAAAACAACGTTTTACCCTAATGCCGCGTACACACGATCATTTTTCGGGTTGTAAAAAACAAAGGGCCAGATTCAGGAAGAATTGCGGCGGCGTAACGTATCGTAGATACGTTACACCGCCGCAAGTTTTCATCGCAAGTGCCTGATTCACAGAGCACTTGCAATGAAAACCAACGCTGGCAGCCTCCGGCGTAAGCCCGCGTAATTTAAATGGGCGTGTGCCATTTAAATTAGGCGCGCTCCCGCGCCGGACCTACTGCACATGCTCCGTTTCGAAATTCCCGCCGTGCTTTGCGCGCAGTGACGTCATTTTTTCGAACGGCGACACACGTAGCGTAATTCCGTATTCCTGGACGGCTTACGCAAACTACGTTAATTTTAAAATTTCGACGCGGGAACGACGGCCATACTTTATACAGCAATACGATTGCTGTGTAAAGTTAGGGCAGGTCAAATAACGACTACAATTGCGACAGGAGACTTGACTACCGACGACATAGCGAACGCGAAAATCCGTCGTGGATCGCCGTAACTCCTAATTTGTATACCCGACGCTGGTTTACGACGCGAAATCCCCCCATTGGCGGCCGCGGTATTGCATCCTAAGATCCGACAGTGTAAAACAATTACGCCTGTCGGATCTTATGGATATCTATGCGTAACTGATTCTATGAATCAGTCGCATAGATACTCTGAGAGATACTCCGTCGTATCTCGACTGTGAATCTGGCCCAAAGTTTTTAAGGGTCTTGAAAAAACAATGTTTTTTTCAACCCGATTATTAAAACGGCCTTGCCTACACACGATAGTTTTTAATGACATTAAATTTATTTTTATTTTTTACAACCCGAAAAATGATCGTGTGTACGCAGCATAAGGCCCTTCCCATACACACTAATGCCCCATACACACGATCGGAAATTCCAACTGCAAAAGTCCGATGGGAGCTTTTGAACGGAAATTCCGACCGTGTGTAGGCTCCATCGGACTTTTGCTGTCGGAATTTCCGCCAGCAAAAGATTAAGAGCTGATTCTCAAATTTTACAGATGGAAAAAATTCCATCCAAGGTTTTTCTGAGAAAAAATCTGATCGTGTGTACAGGGCATTACTCTCCCTGTCTGCCTTATGCCCTGTACACACGAACGGCTCATCTTTTTAAGAAAACTTTTGCATTGATGCATGTCCCCCAGGGCAGTACACAGACCCCCATACCTTTTTTTTATGGCCAATTACTTGCATATAAGCCTTCAAAATGGGGACTTTTGGTTTCTCATATTCGGCTCCATAGGCTTTAATGGAGTTTGCGGTTCAGGGATAACTTTTCCCCTGTTCGGGAGTTCTGCTGAGAACCGAATAGGGGGGTGTTCTGCCCATCTCTAATATCTAACACTAATTATCCCTATAACCCTAACACTAACCCCTGCATAACACTAACAACGCTCACTAAAGACCTAACACTAACCCTCCCTGTATCACTAACATTAAGCCTCCCTGTAAAATTGAGACTAAAGCCTCATACACACGGGCAAGAATCTCGTCAGGAAAAAAACATTGTTTTTTCCGACGAGATTCTTGGCAAGAATCTCTTGCCGCCCGAGTGTACAGACAGGCCGCGGTTCTCTTGAAAGGCAAGAACGCGGTGACGTCATTGCGTACGATGAGCATGCGCTCGTCACATTCGATGCCGTCGCTGCCATCTTGCTTTACCCTACCTATGCTGTGGAAGCTACCGTGCATGCGTCAAAGTCGTTTCTCACATGCGACAGGTAAGTATACACACTCTCAGGTTTCTCGTCTGGAAACAGGCCAACAAGAATCTCGGCGAGAAAATAGAGAGCAGGATCTCTATTTTCTCATCGAGATTCTGGCCAGATTTCCAGACGAGAAACCTGAAAACCTCGTACACACGCTCGGTTTACTCGGCAAGAAAGCTCTGCCAGCAGTTTTCTTGCTGGTTTTTGCCGAGAATACCGAGCGTGTGTACGAGGCTTAACCCTTCCTGTCACTCTTATGCCGCGTACACACAGCTTTTGGTATTTTTTTGCCAAAACTCCTAAACTCAACTCCAAAAAATGTTCATGCACACATAGGTTTTTTGGATCGTTTAGGAGCTGCACCGGTTAGGAGAGGATCAGCCTTCCTTAACTCCCCTCTGCTGAACGTGGAAGAATCAAGTTCAGGATAGAAAATGTTTGATCTTGCCGCGATTTTGCAGTGTTTTGAATTTTCCCACAGCCAGCAGTCAAAGCTATGTGTATGAAGCCTAACACAAACTTTCCCTCTATCTCCAACATCAACCTTAACACTACCCCTCCTTGTAACCTGAGTGATTGTAAAGTCAATTTAAAAAAACAAAAAACAAACATGGTATACTGTTGCAGTGGATTTGCACAGAGCAGCCCAGATCCTCTTCTTCTCGGGTCCTCCATCCTGCCGAGTGCCCCCACAGCAAGCAGCTTGCTATGGGGGCACCCGAGTCGGGCTGCAGCTCCGTGTGTCCATTTAGACACGGAGCTGTGATTTAGCCCCGCCCCTATCTCTCCTAATTGGTTAACTGACAGCAGAAAGAGTCAATGGGAGTTATTTATAAAAGGAAAATCCACTTTACACTACAAGGGGGGCTGCTGCACACAGAAGGTTTTTATCTTAATGCATAGAATGCATTAAAGGAGTTGTAAAGGAAAACGTTTTTTCACCTTAATGCATTCTATGCATTAAGGTGAAAAAACTTCAGAGTATACCGCCCCCCCCCCCCCCCTGTTATACTCACCTGACCCCTCGAAAGTCCCGCGCTCGGTCCCGAGATCCTCTTTGCCGCTCAGCCTGGCTGCTGATTGGCTAGAGCGGATGGATCGAGAGCAGCGCAGCCATTGGCTGGCGCTGCTGTCAATCACATCCAGTGAAAAGGCGCGCCGAGGGGCGGGGCCGAGTGATACAGCGATCGGCTATGGCCACTCGCTGTACCACGGGAGCACGCCCCCACACAGACTACACACAATGCGTACTCTCTCGCATGAACGTGTGTAGTTTGTGCGGGGAGGACCAGAGACAGCCGTGGAGGGACCCCAGAAGTAGGGTGACCACATTTCCAAACTGCCATTCAGGGACAATTTTGTCAGGGATCGGGGGGGGGGGGGGGGGGGGGGGTGTTGAATGTAGTTTCGGGGTTGACGGGATTTCGATGGCGAGCGATTTGTCGGGTGAATTGGTGTTTTTGGCACTTATATCGTTCCAATACCATGCTTGGAATGTATTTTTATTATTACATTGTAATAATAGACTCCCTCAGTATGGCGGCCCCCTCTACTAACTATAGACCCCCTCCCTCAGTACGGACCCCCCTCTACTAACTATAGACCCCCTTCCCTCAGTATAGACCCCCCTCCCTCAGTATGGACCCCCCTCTACTAACTATAGACCCCCTTCCCTCAGCACGGACCCCCCTCTACTAGGTATAGACCCCCCTCCCTCGGTACGGACCCCCCTCTACTAACTATAGACCCCCCTCCCTCATTACGGACCCTCCCTCCACTACGTATAGACCCCCTCCCTCAGTACGGACCCCCCTCCACTAAAGTATATACCCCCTCAGTAAAGACCCCCCCCACCCCACCAAGTATAGACTCCCCTCCCTCAGTACAGACTTCCCCCTTCAGAAAACTAAAAAAAAAAGCATCAATTGCCGCCACTGTGCCCATCAAACGTCAGCCACTGTGCCCATCAATTGCCAGCCACTGTGCCCATCAAACGCAGGCGCATGGCGCTCGCATGTCACTTTTTTATGCCTATTAGAGCCTATGGCTCTAATCAGGTGCTTCAAAAAAATACCCTGCCACTGTAATTCTGGTTCCCGGTGCCCGAAAAGGGGCCAGGCGCCTGAATAGGGGGTGGCAGTGGTGACAATAGCTAGATTCATGCAATGCATGAATCTATCTATTGGTGATAGAGGGATGGCAGGAGAGAGGGGGCGGTGCCTGTGCGCTCTTTATGGATGCACCGCCACTGATTACATACATTAAAGGGAGTTTACTAAGACTGGAGCAGCTGTGCATGACAACCAATCAGCTTCTAGCTTTCAGTTCCAAAGCTTAACCAAACAAGCTGAGGCTAGAAGCTGACTGGTTACTTTACACAGCTGCTCCCCTCATTCTGCTTAGCAGCAAGCATATTACAAGAATGGTAGGCATTTAGAATGTATTCAGTTACATCACCTGGCAAAGTTACAAACACCAAAAGGCCTCATTTAATAAACAGCAATGCAGAATATACAGTAATAAGCAATGATTATATGCACAAGTACAGAAGACAATCAGATGTAGTTGATGACAATGTAAGGTACAGTTTGATTGGCTGCTATGGATAACAAGTAACAACACTTGGCACATGGCTATTTGATTAAGTAAAAAATCCTGACACTCACACAGCAATCTAATACAAGTGTACTGTATGGCTTAAATGTGCAATCCTCTGGACCTTGTATATCAGATGTGTACAGTCTGTAGCAGAGACACTCACCTGGGGAACTTCATACAGCATTGTAATCTGGATGAAGGGCTCAAGCAGAAGAAGCAGTGACAGGAGATCTCCCTCTTGTGCTGTTCCATCAGTCACTCCCGACTCCTCTACACAGGCACAGTGTGAGCTGCCAGCCAACTTTGCCAAGGAATTGATTGCAGTGTCCTCCTGCACTGCATCGCTGCACTTCCAGTCCAGGGACAGAGGAGGAAGGGCAAGCCTATGAGGCCCCGATCCTCACTGCAAAGCCCAGGCACTGTCCATCCTGTCAGAGACACAGCCCTGCCCCCGCTCTTCACTGGAGTTGTCACATACTCTCCTCCGCAGGCAGTAATCCAGCATTACAATGTGTCTGAGCCGCTGGATTATTGCCTTTGGGGCTTCCCCTGCTGAGTCCTGACAGACTCATCCAGCATGGCAGAGTCTGGAGAGCGTTAGGCGCGGAGGAGGAAAGTTAACAAACTCCTCCTCCGCTTTGCATGCTGGGGAGAGTCAGGATGTGAGGTCACTGGTTGTTAGATGCCAGGCGGCCCTAGCAACAAGTGACCAGAGTCTCAGGTGGAGCAGAGACAGAGCGAGCAGCAGCGCTACCGCAGGGTTTGCTCACTCTGTCAATTCCATTCCGGGACACTCTATTGTCCCGCAATGGAGGTGCCCGGGACCCGGGACAGACCTGCTAATTGCGGGACTGTCCCGGGCAATCCGGGACACGTGGGCACCCTACCCAGAAGACGTGGATCGGGGCCACTCTGTACAAAACAAACTGCACAGTGGAGGTAAGTATAACATGTTTGTTGTTTTAAACAAAACATTTTTTTTTTCCTTCAGACCCGGTTCACACAGGGGCGACCTGGGATCCAACTTGAAGTTGCCCCAAGTTGTCCCAATTCGCGTGGTTGAGAAAGTCAATGGAAGTGGAAGTGAATGGAGCCGTCTTAATACACACTACTGCAGTCGCACCACGCTGCCCCTTCACACAACCCTGTGCTGTTGCCAGCACACTACTGAATAGGCAAAGAGGTGGCATCTCTTTCAGATTAATTTAAAATTAAAATGTATTTCAGTAATTCAATTAAAAAAGTTAAACTCATATATTTTATATCGATTTATTATACACAGAGTGATATATTTCAAGCCTTTCCTTCTTTTAATTTTGATGGTTATGGTTAGTGAAAACCCAAAATGTATTATCTCTGAAAATTTGAATTCTATATAAGACCAATACAAAATAAAAATAAAGGATTTTTAATAC
This sequence comes from Rana temporaria, assembly GCF_905171775.1. Taxonomy (NCBI): domain Eukaryota; kingdom Metazoa; phylum Chordata; class Amphibia; order Anura; family Ranidae; genus Rana; species Rana temporaria. Next base: position 21,911,682 of record NC_053501.1, read on the forward strand.
AGAAATGTTGGCTTACTGAAAAGTATGTCCATGTACAATATAGTATGCACTCAATACTTGGCTGGGGCTCCTTTTGCATGAATTACTGCATCAATGCGGTGTGGCATGGAGGTGATCAGCCTGTGGCACTGCTGAGGTGTAATGGAAGGCCAGGTTGCTTTGATAGCGCCCTTCAGTTCTTCTGCATTGTTGGGTCTGGTGTCTCTCATCTTCCTCTTGACAATACCCCACAGATTCTCTATGGGGTTTAGGTCAGGCGAGTTTGCAGGTCAATCAAGCACAGTGATACCATGATCATTAAACCAGGTATTGGTACTTTTGGCATTGTGGGAAGTCCGGCTGGAAAATGAAATCAGGATCTCCATAAAGCTGGTCAGCAGAGGGAAGCATGAAGTGTTCTAGAATTTCCTGGCAGAGGGCTGAGCTGAGTTTTAGACCAGGCAACATTTTTCCAATCTTCTATCATCCAATTTTGTAGCCTCAGTTTCCTGTTCTAAGCTGACAGGATTGGCACCCGGTGTGGTCTTCTGCTGCTGTAGCCCATCTGCTTCAAGGTTTGATGTGGTGTGTGTTCAGAGATGAGATTTTGCATACCTTGGTTGTAATTAGTGGTTATTTGAGTTACTTGTGCCTTTCTATCATCTCAAACCAGTCTGCCCATTCCCCTCTGACCTCTGAGATCAACAACGCATCACTGCCCTCACTGGATAAACCTGAAAGGTGCCAAATGTGACACTGGAGGGGGGGAGGGTTCTGAAAAGTGGAGGTTGACTTTTTGTGTGGACCTCCGCTTTAAATCCCCTTTCTTCCTCATTCTGTCGCCTTCACCATGTCTAGATGCCTAAACGCATTGAGTTGCTGCCATGCAATTGGCTTTCTCCGGTCCGGCGTCTGTCTGCGGCCCTGGTGGTGTCCTCCCCGCTTCTCCCGCGCTGTTGTTGAGCTGATCCCGGCTTCCCGCGCTGTGTTTGAACAACGCTGCCGACATATACCGAGCGCACGCTCGGCCACGCTTGGCTCCTCTTGCATAAAGGCTAGGAGGCGGCACAGGGCGTGACCACGAGTGGAGCCGAGCCTGGCCGAGTGTACCTGAGTGTACTGCGTTCGGTATATGTCGGCGGCTGATTCAAACACGCGGGAAGCGGGTATCGGTGTATATCGCGCACCCACAAATTTCCCCTGATTTTAAGGGGAAAAAAGTGCGCGGTATACGCCGATAAATACGGTACATATATATATCTATATATCTCTACATATACAGTATGGCCCAGATCCACAAAGAAATTACGGCGGCGTATCTATTGATACGCCGCGTAATTTCAACGATGCCCCGTCGTATCTTTGTTTTGTATCCGTACGTCTTAGTATGCCGTCGGATCTAAGGTGCATATTTACGCTGGCCGCTAGGTGGCGCTTCCGTTGATTTCCGAGTAGAGTATGCAAATTAGCTAGATACGCCAATCCACAAACGTACTTCAGCCCGGCGCATTTTTTTACGTCGTTTACGTAAGGCTTTTTTCGGCGTAACATTACACCTGCTCTATGAGGCGTACGCAATGTTAAGTAAGGACGTCGGGCCAGTGTCAAATTTTCCGTCGTGTACGTTGTTTGCGTAAAACGTTCGCAAATAGGGTTTTGCGTAAATTACATTCATGTCGAAAGCATTGACTATTTGCGACGTGATTTCGAGCATGCGCACTGGGATACCCCCATGGACGGCGCATGCGCCGTTAAAAAAAAACGTCATTTGAATTCCGCGCCCTTACGCCGACACAGTTACGCTACGCCGCCGTAACTTATGGCGCAAATTCTTTGTGGATACGGAAAATACGCTGGAAGTTACGGCGGCGTAGTGTATCTGAGATACGCTACACCGCCTTAGATTTGCGCCGAGGTACGTGGATCTGGCCCTATATATGTATAGAGGGAAAGAGAGACTGACTTCATTTGAGGGCAGCTATTAAACATGCTCTTAATTAACAAGAAGAAAAAAAGACAGGTGTTATTTAACTGATGTACTCTCAAGATGAACTAATGTATATAAATTAGAGAGAGACGCCCACACTCAACCTGTCACATCAAAGTTTTGCTGACTGTTTCTGCATGCTGTTCCATAACAACCCTAAACTGATCACTTATTTTTACTCCTTGCCAGCCGGCATCATGAAGCCTACGCTCCCCAATTGCCCCCTTGTCTTCGCAAACAACCGGCTACAAATTGACCTCTTTAACGTTAACAGAAAAACACAAATAATGTTTTTATTATTCATTAAGCGTGCCTACCTTAATTGCCTTCTGTTTTTTTCCTTGTTCTATGAACATTTCCACTTTTCTTTTTTTCTTCCACCCCTCTCAATAAACAAGTTTTCAAAATGCCTGAAGCATAACTTCCTTTTTAACACATTTCCTGTGAAGGCCAATAAAAGTTGAGAGTCAATACATTTTTAGCTACATAAATAAATGACGTTATCATGATAAAGCTTGTTTGGACAATTTTTTGGTATTTTTTTGTTCTGGTTTCTATTATCAACATTTTTATTGATTTTTTAACAATTCCACTTAACAATATAATACATATCAAAAACATTGTAAAGCCGCGTACACACGATCAGTCCATCCGATGAGAACGGACCGATGGACCGTTTTAATCGGTTAACCGATGAAGCTGACTGATGGTCCGTCGCGCCTACACACCATCGGTTAAATAACGTAAAACACAACGACGTGCTGAAAAAAACGAAGTTCAATGTTTCCAAGCATGCGTCGACTTGATTCTGAGCATGCATGGATTTTTAACCGATGGTTGTGCCTACTAACGATCTTTAACCGATGGTTAAATAACCTATGGGGCCCACACACGATCGGTTTTGACAGATGAAAACGGTACATCAGACCGTTGTCCTCTGGTTAACCTATCGTGTGTACGAGGCCTTATAGTGTTAACATCATTATCTATATCCTATACTCCCCCCTCCCTAAAAAACCCTTACCCACCAAAAAAACATTACATATGAATGAATGAATGACTTGTATAGCGCTACACATGCGAACTGAATCGCCTCTGGGCGCTATTCCAGCCAGTGTCTGCTGCGGTCATTTTACCCCGTAGGATCACGACATGCTAGGGACACACAGTCATACTGGGCCAATTTTGGTCAAGGTCCAATTTACCTACCAGCATGTCTTTGGAGTGTAGGAGGAAACCAGAGTGCCCAGAGGAAACCCACACAGACACAGGGAGAACATGCAAACTCCAGGCAGATGGTGTCGTGGTCGGGATTCGAACCAGCGACCCTTTTGCTGCTAGGCGAAAGTGCTACTCACTACACCACTGTGCTTACATAAGAGGCTTCTAAAAAGCAATTTTACCCCTTTATAGCTTATCACTCCTATTACCCCACTACCCTTTCTTATTTCACAAAAAAATAAAAAGAAAGGACCCCCTTTATATATAAGGCTTATAAAAGCCATAGTACCCCTTTATAACTTATCCCACCCATTACACCACTTCCTTTTCCTATTTCCAAAAAAAAAAAAAGAAATAGAGCAGGTTCTCTATTTTTCCATCGGAAATTGCGACAGAGTTTTTCCCAGTCAAAGGTCCGACCGTGTGTACGCAGCATACGTCCTATAAAGAGTCTTGCTACTTTTATCACAGCCCTGATGAAGGGGAATTGTTTGCCCCCAAAACACTTTGGAAGGATTCTTTCTGCCTGTTTTAATATGGTCACCATTAATAAATAATTAAGAACTCTTAAGACAACCCTCTGACACTCTTATTGTTGACTACATTTCTTTTACTCAATTTGAGAGACCACTGTCCTTTTGAGGGGGGCATTTTGTGGTTGAGCCGCTAAGGTTGAGTCACCAAGCCAGACCAACACCTCCTGAGTGATAAACCCAAGATCAGCGTCCAGCGCCTCACATCTACTCTATATTAATCAGTAAAGTGAACCTGTTTCTTTTCTCTTTAATGGTGACCATATTAAAACAGGCAGAAAGAATCCTTCCAACGTGTTTCGGGGCAAACAATTCCCCTTCATCAGGGCTGTGATAAAAGTAGCAAGACTCTTTATAGGACGTATGCTGCGTACACACGGTCGGACTTTTGACTGGCCAAAACTCTGTCGGAATTTACGATGGAAAAGTAGAGAACCTGCACTATATCTAAGTCTGTCGGAAATTCCAACGGAAAAAGTCAGATGGGGCATACACACGGTCGGAATATCCAATGAAAGGCTCCCATTGGACTTTTTCCATCGGAAATTCCGACCGTGTGTACACAGCATTATGGTTTTGGAATATGATGTTCATTATGATTATTAACCAGTTAACAACCGCCCTATAGACGATATACGTCTACAAGGCGGTTGCTTAACTCTGGGAGGATGTCCATGGACGTCCTCCCAGAATCGCGCTCCCGCGCGCCCTCTGGGGCGCGCACACGGGAATGTCCGTGACCGACGGGTCCTCCGGACCCGGCGCATCATGGTAAATCGCCGCTGATAGCGGCGGTTTACCACGTGATCGCTCCGTCCAATAACGGAGCGATCACTTGTAAACAAACCAGCGTCATGTGATGATGCAGGTTCCTCCCTCCCCTCTCTGTACAGAACGGTACAGTGTGAGAGGAGAGGGGGGGAGAGAGCGGATGCAGCACGAGTGCTGTGGGCTGGATCTGTGACACATGCAGTCACAGATCCAGCCAGCCATTCATCCCTGCTCAGCCATCCCTGCCCCATACTGTGCAATACTCCATAAACATACTGTGCAATACTCTGCAATACCCCACAATACTCTGCAATACCCCACACTACTCTGCAATACCCCACACTACTCTGCAATACCCCACAATACTCTGCAATACCCCACAATACTCTGCAATACCCCACACTACTCTGCAATACCCCACAATACTCTGCAATACCCCACAATACTCTGCAATACCCCACAATACCCTGCAGCGTCGCCATTCCACAAGCGTGTGCAATTTTGAAGGGTGACATGTTGGGTATCTATTTACTCGGCGTAACTTCATATTTCACATTTATGCAAAAGAATGAAGAAAAAATACAAAATAATTTGCTAAATTGTATAACAGAAACAAAAAAAAATTCTTTTTTTTTACGGAATTTTCAGTCTTTTTTCTCTTATAGCGCAAAAAATAAAAAACCCAACGGTAATTAAATACCACCAAAAGAAAGCTCTATTTGTGTGAAAAAAAAGGACGAAAATTTCATTTGGGTACAGTGTTGTATGACTGAGTAATTGTCATTCAAATTGTGAGAGCACCGAAAGCTGAAAATTGGTCTGGTTATTAAGGGGGTTTACGTGCCCAGTGATCAAGTGGTTAATGTACTTTTCATGACTAAACACAACATTTAAGAGTCCTATAATGAGTCTTGCTACATTTATCAAAGCTCCGATGAAGGGGGATGGTATGCCCTCGAAAAATTTTGGCTGCCTTTTTGTTTTTGACATGGTCACTCACCATCAATAAATGATGTCCTCTAATGCTCTCATTGTTGACTACATTAGGTTCACTTTAATAACAGCCCCACTAGTAGCATGTATTCTTCTTTTCACAAGAGCTTTTCTATAAAAATCTATCCATAGCAGTCAATGTAGATGGGTGAAGTTGAGAACACAGGTTCAGAGATTTCACTGTCGCACTTGGAAAAAGGTATAGCTGGTGAGTGAGCCCAACCTGTTGGCATCCACCTATATCCGAAATATCTGTGTTTGCTTGGCTGTGCAAGCTTTATTAAAAAATGAAGAGAATTAAGTACAAAGTACAGCAAAACACAGCAGCCAATCAGAATTCACTTTTGTGATTGCTACACTTTGCGATTCAGTTATCTTCTTTGCACTGCCTTATTAAATTTTTTTTTTTTTTTATTTGGTCTATTTTTTTTTTTATATTTTAACCCTTAAATAATTCCTCCAGTATCCTTAAAATTCAACCGTTTTATTACAATTTGTACACTTTTTTCTTTTAATGCTGGAAGCCAGTAAAAACTTGGCGTGAATAAAAATACATTTGTAGCCTCGGTAGGTCAGTGCTGGAAGGGTAATGACTTCTTCAGAGTGCGCTCTGTCATCTAAAGGTGTTTTTTCGAAGCCTCTGGAGGCTGTTGCAATTGCGGTTGTTTATCTGTGTGCCACGGTGCTGTCCTGCAGGGCATATTAAAACCTATGAAATAATGATGAAGCAGAGGGTAATTAAAAGCCACAATGACATTGATCTGTTAAAGTTTCCAAGGGAGTTCAGGTCACGCTGAGAGCCTATCCAGCTTAGATCATGTAGGGCTGGGCTGATTGGCCTACTGAGTATTGAAGAGGCCTACAAATCCTCACCTGTGGACGAGAGGGCTCCCAGAGCTGCCACCCAACTGGATTAAGTTCTTAGCAAAACAGGAGGCATACGGAGGAGGAGGGGGGAAGGAGAATTGGTCACAGCTGTTGATCGTTTACCTTTAAAAAAAAAAAAAAAATGATGCATCTGAATTATTCAATCTGTCAAATGCCCTTGTGCCTTGTGTGTATGTTTTTCTTACTCTTTCCCAAGGTATTGGTAATACACTTCGGGATGTCTTCCTCCTGGCTATTTATGTGCTTTATTTTTGACCCATTAAAAAAAAAAAAAAAGCAGCAACTGTTTTCAACACAATTCAGAACTTGTTGTCTAGTCAATGGAGTTTACATAATATAATATTCGTTTCATGGCTTATAATTATAACTGTCAAGAGTGGGCCTTGAGGGTCAAGCCAAAACCAACCAGTCATATACTGTATGGCACACCAGATCAGATAGGTGTTCCAGTTCAGTATCCAGGATCTTAATGCTGCATGATTTTGCTGTTGGACCTGCTTGTTGTTGTTGTTGGCACAGTGGTTCTGGACGCAAGACTGCAATGTATTCCTATGGGTGTTAACAGCCAGGTCCACTCAGTTTCGCTGGATTGAACATACTGATATAAATAATAATATTATAATATAATACATAATAATATACAACAAACTTGTGCCCAGGTCCACTTTTGACGACCTGACCGTCCCAGGACGTGCGGTTACGTCATCGCGTTCAGGAGGAAGGGCTCCGCTCTGTGTGTTCGCTGGCCGGCAACAAACTTTTAATGCTTGTTTATCTTCTTAACATTGTGAGTAATTTTCTATTACTTTTTAAATAAATATCCTTGCGGAAATTACACTATGTGTGCTATCCTTTGTACATGATCGTGCGGTGGTGTTCCGTTCACGTCTGCGGGAGCCAAAAGTGTAGATTCTGATCCAGGGAGTGGGATCTCTCCACAAAAGGCCACGGCTGGGTTACAGCCGACTGCTGTCTATTACAGTCCATCTGGTAAGCTGCTTGACATTAGTGGTGGCGGGCTCTCACTGAAAGAAGTGTGCTGTGGAATCACGCTGGTGACTAGAATATCCTGTGTATAGCAGATTCATGCCTAAATTGGAAGGAATATAGACTTTTCTCTTATTATCACAGTTCCTATTGAGGATTAATATTATATATATGGACTTTAGATCACACTGAGTCCGGGTGCTATGGCGCAGTTCTAAACCCCTCTTCTTTTTCCTATATTCTCTAGTGCATCTGCACAAGAGCTGCTGCCTGCCTATTCATTTTGTGTTTAAGCGATATGTTATTCAATTGCTATTGACCACCATTTTTTGATAAGCGCAATTTTTTCTGTTTATATCATTTTAAAGCAAGTTGGCTTTTTTTTAACCGAAGGTTAAATAACCTATGGGGCCCACACACGATCGGTTTTGACCGATGAAAACGGTCCATCAGACCGTTATCCTCTGGTTAACCTATCGTGTGTACAAGGCTTTAAGGTTAAGTTTACTTTTAAAGAAGGCAATCTGTACACCATCCACCACACTAGCAGCCCCAAAGCCTGTTATGCCCTGTACACACGAGCAGTTTTCCAGTCGGAAAAAAAAACAATGGTTTTCCCAACGGAATTCCTCTCAAGCCTGCCTTGCATACACAAGATCACACAAAAGTCCGGTAAACTTTTGACTGCTAAGAACGTGGTGACGTAAAAGACTACGACGAGCCGACAAAATTTAGTTCTATGCTTCTGAGCATGCGTTGAATTGTTTCCCAGCATGCACGTTTTTTTTCCCATCGCCGGTTTTCCCGCTAGGATTTTTTCCTGATGGGAAAAAAAAGATCCTGCTCTCTTTTTTTTCCCGCAAGTTTTCCTGTGGAAAATAGTCAGATGGAGCATACACATGGTCAGAATTCCCGGCCAAAAGCTCTCATTTTCCGACGGGAAACTTGGTTGTGTGTACGAGGCATAAGAGTCATAATGCTCACAATGGTGAGTGGTCATCTCAGCCATGTGACCGCTCTAAGAATGGAGAATCTCTTCTTTCTTACAGGATGCCATTTTTAGAAGAAGACTCTCATTGATCCGCACAGTTACATGGCCACACTGACCAATGACCACTCACTATTGGGAGCATTGTGATGCCTACAGGCTCTGGAGCGGCTAGTATAGTGTATGGCAGGGTTTCTCAACTAGGGTTCCATGAAGCCCTATGGTTCCTCCAGAGGTCGTGGGCAATGAGCAATTTCTGCCTCTCAGATAGGTAAAAGGATCAGTGATTTTAATGGGAACTTTTCTGTAAGGGGGTAATTCTTCTCAAAGACCGCAAGTGTAAGGAGCATCCCCATTAACTTTATTGGGTCCTTGTTCGGCAAAGGTATTATCTACATTTTTGCCGTGACATGTGTACAGCCTTGAGTGGCTGCATGTCTTTGTTTAATCGTACACACGATCGGAAATTCCAACAAGAAAACCGTGGATTTTTTTCCCGACGGAATTTTGGCTCAAACTTGTCTTGCATACACATGGTCAGACAAATGTTGTCTGAAATTCCAACGGTCAAGCACGCGGTGACATGCAACACTACAACGAGCCGAGGAAAATGAAATGAATTTCTGACCAAAAGCTCACATAGAACTTTTCTTGTCGGAAATTCCGATCATGTGTATGCGGCATTAGTGATCACTTAACCCGTGGTTCAAATGCGTTTATCCTAGATAACAATGGCTTTGTATATGTTAAATACTCAATAATGTGCAAGAGAAAAGAAAAATAAATGAACATGGTTGAATAATTAAAGTGAACTCAGCATCACTTTGCAATGTCAAAATTCACTACCACTTTACTAAGTCAACAAATATAAAATTATAGGTACTGGCTTAGCCCTACTATTTATGAACATTTCAGCAAGCAACTCCGATAACCAGACCATTAATTAATAAAAAAATAGCCTGTGACTTGGCCTTAGAGACCTGTCCATATGCACGTAAACACTCTGATAATATGTTTTAGCCCCAGGTGCTTACCTGCAAAACACCTTAATATCCAGCTAATTGCTCGGCTGATTGAAGTGACCTCTGGACAGCAAAAAAGGTAACAACAATACAACAGTGGCCTGTAATTTGTCACAATTCCCAAAAGTCTTCCCATAATAGAAGATCACCAATGCCTCGCCAATTCCTCAGAGGTCATCCCCAGGCTCCGGCCGGCTGGAAGTGGCCTCATTACTGTCAAGAAAGATCGGCCAGAGGTAAACGAGGACATCCTTTTTAAAATAGCCAGTTGGGAGTACATGGCAGGCGGTGAGAAGCACAGGTGTAGTGTGTCAGATAGGTCAGTGTGTCTAGCTCAGTTATAGGATAACTATAGATAAAAGCAAAATAATGACATATATGACACTGTCTGTCAATAGCATGAAAATAGTATTTATTGCTTAACACCCTCCACCTGTTACATCATGGTTGTATTACTTGTTGATCCTGTCCTGCTTGTAGATCCATTGATCTTCTTCTACCATCAACAGGGTGACAATGCTGATGTTCCACATTGAAGTCACTGCAGCGTTGTCACCTTGTGGACTTGTGCTTATAGGCCCAGATTCTCGAAGGCGTTACGACGGCGCAACACCATTAGCGCCGTCGTAACTCCTCATCTGGCCCCGGGTATCTATGCGACTGATTCTTAGAATCAGTTGCGCATAGGTACCCATTAGATCTGAGAAGCGTAAGGCTGTTACGCTGTCAGATCTTAAAAGTAATTTTTTTTCCCGCCGCTAGGTGTCGCATCGTCGCTTTTCCCCGTCGTCTATGCAAATGAGGTAAGTACGGCGATTCCCGAACATACGCGAGGTCGACGCAGCGAATTAACGTCGTTTGCGTAGCGTACCCGACGCGTAAGGTTGCCCCTGCTAATTAGCAGGCGCAACCAATGTTAACTATGGCCGTCGTTCCCGCGTCGAATTGAATAAAAATTACGTCGTTTGCGTAAGACGTCCGTGAATGGCGCTGGACGCCATTTACGTATACATCTAGGCAAATGACGTCGGGGCGACGTCATTTAGCGCAATGCACGTCGGGTAATTTACCCGACGGAGCATGCGCAGTACGCTCGGCGCGGAAGCGCGCCTAATTTAAATGGTGCCCGCCCCATTTGAATTGGGCGGGCTTGCGCCGAGCAATCTAACGATACACCGCCGCAAGTTTACAGGTAAGTGTTCTGAGAATCAGGATTTAAACCTGTAGACCTGCGGCCGTGAAACGTAGAGCTCATACATTACGCTGCCCAGGAGCAGCGCTAATGTATGAAAATCTGGGCCTTAGACTCTAACCAAATCTGGCCATACACAGGTAGAATTTAGGTTGGAAAAAAATTATTCAGAAATATTCATTTGATTTCCTAATAGCTAAAGCGGAGCTCCACCTAAAAGTCCCCCTTGGTTTTGACAGGTACCCGCTCCCACTCCTGGGTAAGATTGAAAATCTTTTGGGATGGGGGGAAGCGAGTACCTAGTTTTGACAGGTACCCGCTCCCACGTCCGGGTAAGATTGGCAATCTTTTGGGATGGGGAGAAGGGGGGAGCGAGTACCTGGTTTTGACAGGTACCCGCTCCCACTTCTGGGTAAGATTGAAAATCTTTTGGGATGGGGGAGAAGGGGGGAGCGAGTACCTGGTTTTGACATTATCTAAGGTGTTAGAAAAAAAAAATATATATATACAGTATATATATATATATATATATATATATATATATATATATATATATATATATATATATATATATATATATATATATATTAGGGCTGTGCAAATTAACTTTTAATTAATCGATTAATCTTAAATTTTTTTGATCGATCAAAATCTTTTTGATCGATTAAAATTCTTTTGATTGGTACTTACCTCTCCGCCGGCTTCTGGGCCTTCAGGGAGTTCCGTCGGAGATCCAGTAACGTCACGGACACCGTCAGGGCTTGCCGTGTCCATCTGAAGGGCTCCTTTGCTGTGCCTTCATATCTGCCTGCCGGCGGGACCTTACTATCTGCCACACGCAAGGGCTGTTACACCTCCCTCTATCACTTCCCTCTATCAACCTGGGATTCTACACCCATCCACTGGAAGTTATGATAGTTCCCTTCACGGGACATCTACATGCCGACGGACTGATGTTAACCCCTCCACATCTGGATTCAACAGTGGTATCATTGTACACATTTTTATACCAGTATCATACTTAGCTACATGTTTTTATGAGTGCTTTTGCTACCGTTTGGTATTACTCACAGAATTTTTACAGTTTATGTAGCTACATCAATTTTATCTCCAGTGCAATATTTATTTTGTTACCTACTTGAAGACAATAAAAGTTTTAATGCTATTCCCATCGAGCGCTGCCTTTGTGTGTTTTTTGTATCCTGCTATCCATTTTTCCAGTGGTTGGTAGCTGCACTGGGAATCAGCCGGCAAGGAGATCAGCTAAAAGTAGTTGGATCTGTATGTGCGTTATAATTACCGCAATCGAAATTAGTCGATTAATCGATTAAAAAAACAAACGATTAATCGAACAGAAATTTTTTGATCAGTAACAGCCCCGATATATATATATATATAAAATGTTTGGGGGTTCTAAGTAAAAATATATATATTTTAATTTGTAAACACCAAATCTCAAAAAGAGGCTTGGTTCTTAAGTGGTTAAACTGTTATAGCAAAATCTTCTGCAAAAAATAAAAACTGAGTTTAAACCATTTGAATAAAAACTGATCTTTCTGACTATCACATTTGCTGGACAGCTGGGTCTGCATGTAAATGTGGAGACAAATATAAAGAAGCCAAAAAAAAAAATGAATTAAAAAAGGTAATTTAAACATTGAATACCTTCATAACAGATATTAAAGTCTACTTAAAGTCTTGCTTTTTATACTTTTAATGCAGTCAAGACACATTACAGGTAAAGAATATTTGTTTTATTTTTTATTATTATTATTGGTGTTCAAGAAATTGTGTTTTATTTGTGTTTTTTTGTTTATTATGTGTTCAAGAATAAAAGGTGTCAGAAGTTACTGGCAGCACTCACACAGAACGCCGCGGTCTGAATTTCTACCATGAGACACGCCCCTTCCATAGTACTCCAATCAATAACCCTGAAGCTTCCTAAGGTGGTGGGCAACTTCCTAAAGTCTTAACAATGAAAACATTATAAAATATATATATACTGTATATAAAGTATATATAGATTATTCTAGAGATGTTCTAAAAAGCATGTCACCGGAATACAACATTTTTCATAGCGGACCTTTGTTAGAACAAAATGATAAAAAAAAAAAGTCTAGTAAATATATGGAAAATATTTTAAAAGATGTTTAATTTGAAACATTACTGATGAATTCTACCTGCTTCTGTATTAAAGATTTTTCTACGACCTGATTGAATTTTTCAAAATGAGAGGCACAAGGGAAGATTTGCAGGGAAGATGTGGTCATCAATCTGGTGGTGAAGAGTTTAAATATATAACTTCCAATCCCAATATCCATCAGTACTGAGAAAGTCTCAGAAGTGCGCCTGAATGATCGCGTTTATGATAATACACATATTCATCTTATTATCACTCATGAATTTTTCGAAAAGTTTCCTCATTGTGAATTAGAAAACATTTATACAGTTTATTTTATTTTATATATTTATTTTTTATATTATTTATTTTACTCCCATTCTCAGCTTGAGATGGTGCAAGCTTTGTCCCCGATGACTTAGGCCCCTTTCACATGTCCGCTCTGTCCGTCCCTATGGGAACGCGTCCGTTAGCGGATGGAGCATCCGCTAGCGTCCGCGTCAGTCGGGATCCGCTTTTCCGAACGGAAGAAACCCTATTTTTCTTCCGTTCGGCGGAACGGACCGGATGCAGACGGACAGACGGACCGTCTGCATCCGGTCCCCCATAGGGGAGAGCGGAGCAGAGACAGGGTGGTCCCTGCACTGTGTGCGGGGACCGCCCTATCCGCCGACAGCTCAGCGGGGATGACGGATGATCCCCGCTGAGCTTTGGCGGACACACGGAGCGGACCCAAAAACGGTCCGCTCCGTGTGAAAGAGCCCTTATCTGTTTTGCACAGGTAAAGGAAATGTTCTGTGGATAACTGGTCTGAAATCTAATAACAGTCACTGGGCCGGATTCAGATACAAGATACGCCGTTGTATCTCTGAGTGCGGGCCGTCGTATCTATGCGCCTTATTCATAGAATCAGTTACGCATCGATTTCCCTAATATCCGACAGGCGTAAGTGTCTTACACCGTCGTATCTTAGGCTGCATATTAACGCTGGCCGCTAGGTGGCGCCTCCGTATAGTTACGCGATGAATATGCTAATTAGGTAGATACGCCGATTCAGAAACGTACGTCCGGCCGTGCATTTTTTTACGTCGTTTACGTTAGGCTTTTTCTGGCGTAAAGTTACCCCTGCTATATGAGGCGTAGCCAATGTTAAGTATGGCCATCGTTCCCGCGCCGAGTTTTAAAATGTTTACGTCGTTTGCGTAAGTCATTCGAGAATAGGGCTGTACGTCATTTACGTACACGTCGAATCCAATATGTCCTTGCGGCGTACTTTAGAGCAATGCACACTGGGATATTTTACGGACGGCGTCAAAAACGCGAGGTCAAGTAAAATTTAAATAAAACACGCCCCCAACAACCCAATTTGAATTAGGCGGGCTTACGCTGCCACACATACGTTACGTCGCCGTAACTAAGGGCGCAAGTTCTTTCTGAATACAGAACTTGCGCCTAAAGTTACAGCGACGTAACGTATCGGAGATACCATTCGGAGATACCGTTCGGAGATATGTTACAGCGGAGATACGTTACGCCAGCAGAAAGATCAGCTGATCTTTCTGAATCCAGCCCACTGATTTTAAGGCTGCATTTACACCTAGACGTATCTTACCGCGGCGTATTTTGCCGCAAAAAATTGTGGCGTTTTGTCCCGCGATTTTCCGCGACAAAACGCGGTAAAATACGCCACGGTAAACATACACAGGAGGGGTGACAACATTGTCAGCTATGGCCGAACGCCGAAAGCCGCCTGAAAAAAAGGTCCGGGACTTGTTTTCAGGCGTACGGCGTTCGGCGTGGAGATTTGAACCATCTCCATAGCCGACAATGTAAACTCACCCCTCCAGCGTATCAGGGGCTGCTGCGGCGTCGCGCTACAGGCGTATATACGCCTAGGTGTGAATGGGCACTAAAGCTGCTAATCTGGCAATATGAAATGTGATACAAAAAATAACTTAAACACAATGGAAAAAGATAAAGGCAGAAAAGGAAGTATTCCTTGGTCATGTATTCATACTAGTGTTGCAAATCTAATTGTTCTCTAAAAAGCTGCAAATACACATTAAACATATTAACCACTTAAGACCCGGACCATTATGCAGGTTAATGTGCATGTAAACCCACAAAAATGTTTATTTATTTTTTTATGTCACAATGTAGAGTATAAGATTTCCTATCATCTGTGCCCAGTCTTGCCACACCGAGTTAATCCAGCTCTGAGCAATCCTCTTTTATTGTTCAGTGAAAAATTAACAGATTTCCAGATAAAAACCTGTCCCCTTGCTTCGAGTGACATACATTACTTCTCACAATGAACCGTGGATCACCCTCCATATTATGATAAACATCCAGGAATGTGCATGTGTCCAAGCTAGTGAACGAGATATGTAAAAACCCTGTCACTCCAAGCAAGGGGACGGAAAGGACTTTTTATTTAGACAGGTTTTTATCTGGAAATCTGTTTTATTTCACTAAACAATAAAAGAGGATTGCTCGGAGCTGGATTAACTCTTTGTGGCAAGACTGGGCACAGATGATAGGAAATCTTATTCTCTACATTGTAACATCAATTTTTTTTTGATGGGATTTTCATACATAACGATCTCTCGGGTTTACAGAGAATGGTCTAAAAAAGTGAAAATATCCAGTGAGCGGAAGTTGTGTGGAGAAACATGCCTTGTATCACTGGTTCAGACTGGTGATGTAATGGAGTGGGGGATATTCTCTTGGCACACTTTGGGCCCCTTAGTACCTATTAAGCTTTGTTTAAACACCACGACCTACCTGAGTATTGTTGGTGACCATGTCCATCCCTTTATGACTACAGTGTCCCCATTTTCTGATGGCTCCTCCTAGCAGGATAATGCACCATGTCACAAAGATCCAATCATCTCATCACTGGACAATAAGGTCCCTGTACTCCAATGGCCTCCACAGTCACCACATCTCATCCAATAGAGCACCTTTGGGATGTGGTGGAATGGGAGATTCCCATCATGGGTGTACAGCTGACGAATCTGAAGCAACTGTGTGATGCTATAATGTCACTATGGACCAAAATCTCTGGGGAACATTTCCAACACCTTGTTGAATCTATGCCATGAAGAATAAAGGCCGTTCTGAAGGCAAGAGGGGGTCCAACCGGGTACTAGTAAGGTGTACCTAATAAAGTGGCCGGTGAGTATATGTTTGAGGGACCCCAGGGGTAGGAGGGGGTGGTGGAGTCCTGTAATATTGTAGGGCTTCTTACATTGATGGTTAAATGTCTCATTGTCAATGCCTTATGCATGATTCTCTGCTGTGCTGAGACTGCAAACATTGCAGTGCCGGTGACCCGCATTTGAGAAAAAAGAAACCACGTGGAAAATCTGTACACTGCATAATGATTTGCTTCGATAGATCAGACTTAAAGCGGAACTAAAGTCCCGCTGTAAAAAAAAACGATCGGGCAGGCTTTTATTGCAGAAAGCAGACATGTACACTATCTCTCTTGTGCAATAATACCTATGAAGAGGTCCGAAGAAGATGCCAGTGCAGGACCATATATCTATATACACGGTATATGTATATATATAAATATATATATATATATATATACACAGTATATATATAGGGGCAGATCCACAAAGAAATGACGCCGGCGTATCTATTGATACGCCGTGTAATTTCAAAGTTCCCGCGTCGTATCTTTGTTTTGTATCCACAAAACAAGATACGACGGAATGAGGGATCGATCCGACAGGCGTACGTCTTAGTATGCCGTCGGATCGAAGGTGCATTTTTCCGCCGGCCGCTAGGTGGCGTTTCCGTCGAATTCCGCGTTGAGTATGCAAATTAGCTAGATACGGCGATTCACGAACGTACGTCCGGGCGGCGCATTTTTTTACGTCGTTTGTGTTCGGGTTTTTCCGGCGTATAGTTATAGCTGCTATAAGGAGGCGTACTCAATGTATGGCCGTCGTTCCCGCGTCCAATTTTGAATTTTTTACGTCGTTTGCGTAAGTCGTTCGCGAATAGGGATTTGCGTAGAATGACGTCACCGTCGTAAGCATTGGCTTGTTCCGGTTTAATTTCAAGCATGCGCACTGGGATACCCCCACGGACGGCGCATGCGCAGTTTAAAAAAAACGTTGTTTACGTATTTACATAAAACACGCCCCCATCACAACGATTTGAATTGCACGCCCTTACGCCGCCAAAGACACACTACGCCGCCGTAACTTACGGAGCGGATTATTTGAGGATTCAAAAAAAAAAGTAAGTTACGGCGGCGTAGTGTATCTTAGATTCAAATGGATCCATGGATTCAAATGGATGTAATGGGGGCGTGTTTTATGTAAATACGTCGTGACCCGACGTAAATGACGTTTTTTTTTTACGGCGCATGCGCCGTCCGTGGGGGTATCCCAGTGCGCATGCTCGAAATGAAACCGGAACAAGCCAATGTTTAAGACGGTGACGTCATTCTACGCAAATCCCTATTCGCCAACGACTTACGCAAACAACGTAAAAAATTCAAAATGCGAGGCGGGAACGACGGCCATACTTAACATTGAGTTTCATAATAGCAGGGGTAACTATACGCCGGAAAAAGCCTAACGCAAACGACGTAAAAAAATGCACCGGCCGGACGTACATTTGTGGATCGCCGTAACAAGCTTATTTGCATACTCAACGCGGAATTCGACGGAAACGCCACCTATCGGCCGCCGAAAAATTGCACCTAAGATCCGACGGCGTACTAAGCCTGTCGGATCCATCCAAGATGCCGTCGTATCTTGTTTTGTAGATACAAAACAAAGATACGACGCGCAAAATTTGAAATTACGCGGCGTAATACTTTCGTGGATCTGGCCCGATAACTTTTGCGCAAACAAATCAATATACGCCTATTTCCTATTTTTACCAAAAATATGTAGAAGAATATATATCGGCCTAAACTGACGAATACATTTTGGGGATATTTATTAGAGCAAAAAAAATAAAAAATTGTCGCTCTTTATTTGTTTATAGCGTAAAAAAATAAAAACCGCAGTGGTGATCAAATACCACCAAAAGAAAGCTCTATTTGTGGGGAAAAAAAGATGTCAGTTTTATTTGGGTGTAACGTCGCACGGCCGTGCAATTCTCAGTTTAAGCGACGCAGTGCCGTATCGCAAAAAATGGCCCAGTCATTAAGGGGGTAAATCCTTCCGGGGCTGAAGCTCCACATTCCACTTTAACATTTTTAGATGTTTCCTATTAGACAACAAATTACCGTATTTATCGGGGTATTGCGCACTCCGGCGTATAGCGCGCACCCCTAAAGTGGACCCGCATTCCTGTAAAAGATTGTAGTACTTACAGTTTTGGTGTCTTGCTCGGCGTCCATCGGCGGCCTCGTCGGGTCCGGCGTCCGTCTGCGGCTTCGGTGGTGTCCTCCTCGTCGGGTCCGGCGTCCTTCTGCGGTGTCCTCCCCGCTCGATCCCTGCTTCCCGCGCTGAGTTTGAACCACTGCGCCGGCATATACCGGCTCAGTGCCCACTGCGCCGGCATATACTCGGCTCCTCTCGCGGTCACGTGGCCGTGACCGCGAGAGGAGCGGAGCCTTCCCGACTATACCCGAGTGAACTGCGCTCGGTATATGCCGGCGCAGTGGTTCAAACTCGGCGCGGGAAGCTGGTATCGGCATATATCGCGCACCCACGATTTTGCCCTGATATTCAGGGCAAAAAAGTGCGCGGTATACGCCGATAAATACGGTATTTTCCGCTTTAAACCCCAAGCCCATTTTACACTTGCCTCTGCTGAAATCAATGCATTGCAAATTTAGGGAGAGAAGGGGTTAAGTCCGGCAATTACAAGAGTTTAACATTCTGGTGATATCTATTAATTTAAAAAAATAAATATATTAAATAAACATACAAATAAATAAAATACGAAATGAGGACAATGATCATTTTCCCTTAAATCTTCCTTTCTAAAAATAGATTGTCTGTCCATCTGTTCCATTAGCCACAGTTTGCTGCTTGTCATCCACTCAGACGTGAAGCTTCATGTTTACTGGAATTATATCCATTTATTCCAAGGAAGTTTACATTATACCACTACATCTGCCGTCCCAGCGGACAGCTGCCCGTTGCCAATCAGGCATCGGTTGGGCGTAAAAGTCATTTTTTCCCCATTCACGGGGCAATTATGAACATATTGGGGCTATACAGTGTTGTTAATGACGGTATTTTACCAACAAGGTGGGTAGTAAAGCCAAGGATCTGAGCAGCCAAAATAATTATTATGCTTTTGTTTGTTTTTTACCTATGATAAGTGTTATTGGGACGATTCACTTTCTGGCTTCTTATACCTCTTTTAGATGCTGGTGGTCACACCTTGTACAGATCCTCTTCTTCAAAGCAAAGTCTTATTCCAGAACCTGCATCCCCTGGCCCAGATTCAAGAAGCTATTGCGCCCGCGCAACCATAGGTTGCGCGGCGCAATAGCTGTTTTGCTCCCGCGTAGCGAATGCCCCTGATTCAGGAACATCGCTACGCGGACTGCAGCCTAGGATATGACAGACATAAGCCTCCTTATGCCTTCATATCTCAGGCTGCATTCTTGCGTTGGCCGCTAGGGGGCGCGGCCATTGTGATCGGCGTATAGTATGCAAATTGCATACTACCACCGATTCACAAAAGTTGCGCGGGCCCTGCGCACGCAAGGTACGGAGTTTCCGTACGGCGACTTTAGCGCAAGGCTGCTCCTGCTAATAGTAGGAGCAGCCAATGCTAAAGTATAGCCGCCCTTCCCGCTCGTGAAATTTAAATTTCACGTCGTTTACGTAAGTGATTCGTGAATGGCGCTGGACGCCATTCACGTTCACTTAGAAGCAAATGACGTCCTTGCGACGTCATTTGCCGCAATGCACGTCGGGAAAGTTTCCCGACGGAGCATGCGCTGTTCGCTCGGCGCGGGAGCGCGCCTAATTTAAATGATTCCCGCCCCCGGCGGGATCATTTACATTAGGCGCCCTTACGCCGGGCTAATTAGCATAGCGCCCGCGCAATTTACGGAGCTACTGCTCTGTGAATCGCGGGCAAATCGAAATATTTGCGTGGGCGCAGAGCAAAAATCGTTGCCCTTTGCCCACGCAAATATTGCACGGATCTACCTGAATCTGGGCCCCTGTATTGGCATTACCTATTATTTTACTGGAATATAAACTAAAGCTGAACTCCTGGCAAGCAGCCAAATATGCAGATGAAATACATACGTGATATTACCAAAAGTATTGGGACACCTGCCTTTACACACACGTGGGGTCGTATCTATGCGCCTGATTCAGAGAATCAGTTACGCATAGATATCCCTAAGATCCGACTGGTATAAGTGTCTTACCGTCAAATCTTAGGGCCAGATTCAGGTAGAATCGCAGCGGCGTAACGTATCCTAGATACGTTACACCGCCGCAATTTTTCATTGCAAATGCCTGATTCACCAAGCACTTGCGATGAAAACCTACGTCCGCGGCCTCCGGTGCAAGGTGGGCCAATTCAAATGGGCGTGTGCCATTTAAATTATCATCTTTTGCCTGACGAAGAGGTCCTGCGTGGCCTCGAAACGTTGCTCTTTTGGATCAATAGATATGCATTACATTTTTGGACGTTTTTTTAAATGATCCCTGATCCCGGACCTACTGCGCATGCTCCGTTTCCTAACTCCCGCCATGCGTTGCGCGCCGTGACGTAATTTTTTTGACGCGTGTAGCGTACTTCCGTATTCCCGGACGGCTTACGCAAACGACGTTGAGTTTTTAAATTTCGACGCGGGAACGACGGCCATACTTTAGACAGCAATACACTTGCTGACTAAAGTTAAGGCACCAAAAAAAAAGTGTAACTTTGCGACGGGAAACTAGCATAGCGGCGAGGTAGCGAACGCGAAAAAACTGTCGTGGATCGCCGTAACTGCTAATTTGCATACCCGACGCTGGTTTACGACGCAAACTCCCCCCAGCGGCGGCCGCGGTATTGCATCTTAAGATCCGACAGTGTAAAACAATTACACCTGTCGGATCTTCTGGCTATCTATGCGTAACTGATTCTATGAATCAGCCGCATAGATAGAAACAGAGATACGACGGCGTATCAGGAGAAACGCCGTCGTATCTCATTTGTGAATCTGGCCCATAGGCTGCATATTCTCGCTGGCCGCTAGGTGGCACTTCCGTATAGTTACGCGAGGAATATGCAAATTAGTATTTACGCCGATTCAGAAACGAACGACCGCCCGGTGCATTTTTTTTACGTTGTTTGCGTAAGTCGTTCGCGCATGCGCCGTGACGTGGACGCATCCCCCTGCGCCTGCTCACAACCACGTCGGAACAAATGCCTAAACTACGCCGGATCACTGCGTATGGCGTGAACATAACCTACGCCCAGCCAGACACACGTCCAATGTAAAATACGCCGGCTTGTATTGCCTGGTGCAGACCTTTGCATGTCTGCTGCTGGGTTGCGCCTCCTTTATGGGGAATAACTTTACGCCGGACGTACAACTTACGCGCACCTCGCGTAGCCTGCGTTGGGCGCATGTACGTTCGTGAATCGCCGTATTTCCCTCATTTGCATAAATTTTGTTTGGGAGCCACGTCGCACGACCGCGCAATTGTCATTCAAAGTGCGACAGCGCTGAAAACTAAAAATTGGTCTGGGCAGGAAGGGGGTGAAAATGCCCTGTGGTTAAATTGGTCATTAAAAACGATAATTAGAAACGATCGTGTGTAGGCTCCAGAGCATTTTTCTCAACGTGAAAAATGGGCAAATTTTTTTGAGAACATGCTGTATTTTTTCTCAACGTTTTTCACATCGTCATTTTTCACGTCATGAAAAATGGTCGTGTGTAGGCTTTAACGATGGGGAAAATAATGCGCATGCTCAGAAGCAAGTTATGAGAAGGGAAATTTGCATAATCAAGCCCAAAGTTTGGCACCATTCGAATCCCCTTTATAGTGCCGTCGTACGTGTTGTACGTTACCGTGCTTTGCGCGAGCATTTTTTTTTTCACGATCGTGTGTATGCAAGGCAGGCTTGACAAGAATCACGTCGAGAAAAACTTTGTTTTTTTTCTACGACATTAAAAAGGGCCGTGTGTACGCGGCATTAGAGTTATACGTGCTTTTCTCTGTTTTTTTTTTCTTTTTTTTTTTCATATATTTGAACTCCTTTTGCAGCCCTAAAATGTAGACCTTTAGTAGAAGTGATCTATATTGTTTTGTAAAATGTTGTTATGAAATTATAATTGCTCACTATAGAATGTTTCAGTTTGCCATTAAAAGCTTGTTCCAACTTGAATTTGCTCCAACCTATATTTTCCTGTGATGCAAACCTATAAAACTCACCCACCTTGGTCTGTGAAATGGCTTTAAGTCCAGCAATCTCTAGCCGGAGTAATAAAACAGCGGATTAAACCTGACTTAGTCTATTCATGACAGAGAGGTGTGGCGGCAGTCCCGATAGTATTCAATGCCCTTCCTAAGACTTTTTACAGTGCAGTTAAACCACAACTTCAGCATCTTAGAGATAAGGCTCATGATACAACTTGCAGAAACCTCTGGGCACACACACTATAGTTTTCTAAGAAATATTGTACTTTTTTTATTTTTTTATTTGCAATCTACTTATTTTTTTGGTACTGTTATGCCCTGTACACACGATCGGTCAATCCGATGAAAACGGTCTGATGGATTTTTCCTTCAGTTATCCGATGAAGCTGACGGATGATCAGTCATGCCTACACACCATCGGATCAGTGTCAGAACGTGGTTACCACGTACGACGGCACTATAAAGGGGAAGTTCAAATCCAATGGCGCCACCCTTGGGGCTGCTTTAGCTGATTTCGTGTTAGTAAAAGACGATTCACGCTTTTCTGTCTGTTACAGCGTGATGAATGTGCTAGCTCCATAACGAAAGCTAGTTTTACCAGAACGAGCGTTCCTGTCCCCTAATTTAGTCTGAGCATGCATGAATTTTTAACCGATGGACGTGCCTACAGACAATCGTTTTTTTTTCTATCGGTCGCGGAATGTGATTTATCTTGGTTCTCCTCCTTCTTGGAAAACCGATCACAAATAGTGAAACTTGGTCCTTTCACTTCTGAAAAATGCGGAGTCCCTCAGGGATCCCCTTTGTCGCCTGTTCTGTTCAATATCGATCACCGCCCTTCTTTTGAAATCATCAGCAACCAGAAGTTACTTTACCACTCTTATGCAGATGACACACAACTGTATTTTCGCATCTGCAACAAAAAGGATCATTATTTCGGACTAGAGAAATGCCTTACTTTGATAGAAAATTGGATGACGAAGAGTTATCTTAAACTCAACGGTTCGAAAACAGAACTTCTTTTGTTTCACGCCAATCGAAAGAATCATCCCGCAACAACATGGACACCCCCGCCCATTCTGGGTAAAACCATCACCCCTAGCACCAAAGTCAAAAGTCTTGGAGTCATTTTTGACACCTACATGACATTAGATGCACAAATAGAGTCAGTAGTCAGCGGATCGCATCATCTGCTGCGCCTACTACGCAGACTCACTACCTTTATCCCAAAAGAAGACATAGCAGTTGTGGTGGGAACAATCATCAACTCCAGACTTGACTATGCAAATGCCCTTTATCTCGGATTTCCTAAATACCAAATCACTCGTCTGCAAGTCGTTCAAAATACGGCCGCTCGACTTGTGACTGGGAAAAAACCATGGGAATCAATCTCACCTTCACTGAGATCCCTTCATTGGTTGCCAGTGAAAGACAGAATCACTTTTAAGGCACTCTGTCTAATGCATAAGTGTGGTCAAGGAAATGCCCCCCAATATCTATGCGAAAAACTAAAAGCTAACAACCCCAATCGCATTCTGCGATCCACCAACAAAAATCTACTCCAGATACCGAAAGCCAGATACAAGTGCAAAGGAGAACGAAGATTTGCAGTCCAAGGACCTAGACTATGGAACGCTCTACCAACCAGCATCCGACTGGAGGTGAACTACTTGGCCTTCAGAGGAAGTACTTCTTCTCCTCTCTCATTTATTCTTTTCTACTTTTCCTTCCTCCTTCTACCTTCTGGACTTAACCAAGGCGTTACTTGGTTAAGAAAAATATAATAAAAGGAGAAACAGTGTTGATCCTATTGCTCACAAAGTCATTTTGTTAAACCATTATACAATTTAATGACACTACATCATAGCAGTATTTGTACCGACAAATCTTGTTAGCCATGTGATTAGCAAGTTTCATAATGAATGTTATGTCATGGTTGTGAACTGTTGACTTGTAGAATTGTAACACTGTTTCTGTGAAAATAAAGAATTTATAAAACAAATTGAGGTTTTAGTTGCATACATTCATGAATGCTGCCACCTTTGATAAGAGTGGTCCCTAAGGCCGGACATACATGGGTCGAATTCCAAAATAATTTTCTTTCCAAAATCTTTCCTAAGAATTTTTGTTCAAATTTCACACCATTAGCGGGCTGCAGCAATGGCCAATTTTCATGCCGCCATTGAATTTGAGTGATCGGGCATGATGGCATTTTTTCTTTAAAGTGAACAATTTTCTAATTGATGATGGGAGAACTGTGTGAGAAATAATTAATTGAAAAAGAAATGCGCATGAGCACAAAAAAAGAAAATTCTCAGAAAGAAAAGAAGATTCTTGCCAACGAAAATTATTTTCTGTAGCAACATGAGGTGAAATTGTAGGCTTGGTTGGTCAAATTTCCGAAATCACAAAACGCATAAAATTTCTGATTTTCAAAAGAAAATTTGTTCGGATTTTGACCCACGTATGGCCTGAAATACTCTAAACTATCTGTGTTTTCAAACTATGGGACCCACCACTTCTCTAATGCGCTGTACACGCGATCGGTTCGTCTGATGAAAACGAACCGATGGATTTTTTCATCAGATATCCGATGAAGCTGACTTTCATCAGTCTTGCCTACACACCATTGGTTAAAAATCCGATCGTGTCCAACGTGGTGACGTAAAACACAACGACGTGTAGAGAAAAATGAAGTTCAATACTTTCGAGCATGCGTCGACTTTCGAGCATGCATGGGTTTTTGACCGATGGATTTCCCCACAGACGATCATTTTTTTTCTATCGGTTTTTAAACCATACGAAAAATTTAAAACAGGTTCTATTTTTTTTCACCGATGGGAAAAAAACTGATGGGGCCCACACACGATCGGTTGAAAACGGTCCATCGGTCCATTTTCATCAGACAAACTGATCATGTGTACAGGGCTTAACAGCTTTTGACAGGAAACAAGCTGTCACATATAGTAGTGCTAAAAATATTGCTTCTATACATGAGGTTTGGTTCCCCCTTGAATGAGCAAAATGTCTGGCATTCAGACTAATGCCTAAACAGCCAAAGCTCAGTTCTAATTTGTGTTCAGAACAAACCTTGAGCTCATCCCCAGCCACAAGCGTTCTCATTGAAAAATGTACCCTATATCACTGTTCCAAAGAAAACTCAAGATTTTAGATTTTCTACCACTTTTGGTCCTAGTTGCAGAATTGATTGGCTTATTGCTGATACAAAGTCAGATTTATGTACTTACACTACTTGTATTTAACAAATACGTACATTTAAGGATGTATAATTGAATGCCAAGCTGAATAAGTGTGTGAATTTTGTATCTTCTTGGAGCTCAGTTTTGAAGATCCCTATTGGCCAAGCAAACCAGTCCATCACCACTGTGGGCCAGCTCTCCGATCTTGCTCTCATAATGCATTTTTGCTAACTTACAATACACATTTTGGGGTAGATTCAGATAGATTAGCGGATCTTTAGATCCGCGTAATCTATCTGATTTACGATCCGCCGGCGCAAGTTTGAGAGGCTAGTGCTGTATTCACAAAGCACTTACCTCGAAACTTGCGCCGGGAGATCGTAAATCCCCCGGCGGAATTCAAATTCTGCGGCTAGGGGGACTGTAGTATTTAAATCAGGCGCGTCCCCGCGCCGATTTAACTGCGCATGCACCACCGGCTAAATTTCCCAGCGTGCATTGCTCCAAATGACGTCACTAGGACGTCATTGGTTTCGACGGGAACGTAAATTACGTCCATCCGTATTCGCGACCGACTTACGCAAACGACGTAAAATTTCAAAACTCGGCGCGGGAACGACGGCCATACTTAACATAGGATACGCCGCATATAGCAGGGGTAACTATCCGCCGGAAAAAGCCGAAAGCAAACAACGTAAAAAAAGCAACGGGCGGGCGTTCGTTTCTGAATCGGCGGATCTCCTCATTTGCATATTCGTTGCGTATACAAATGGAAGCGCCACCTAGCGGCCGGTGGGAGATTGCAGCCTAAGATCTGATGGTGTAAGTCACTTACACCTGTCGGATCTAAGGGAGATCTCTGCGTAACTGATTCTTATGAATCAGTCGCATAGATCCGACCGTCGGATCTCAGAGATACGACGGCATATCAGGAGATACGCCGTCGTATCTCTATCTGAATCTGCCCCTTTCTGTATTACTTTTCAGTGTCAGAAAAGGACACAATGGGGGACCATAATCCCCAGTATCTCATTGTTTTCAAGAAACATAATTGTTAAATGGCAAGGAATTAAAATCATTATAAAAAAAAAAGAATTGTAGATATTTTTACAATTACTGAATCAGCAAACATTCTTAAGAAAAGAAAAGAAAAACACTTTGAATTATCTTCGTTGTTTAGTACATTCTCCATGACTTGAAGCCCAATCTTACTATTCTTTCTTCCCTTTTCGATCTTGTAAATCTTTGCCTAGTTACCTATGGTGTTTTTGAACCTTTGTTCTGTAGGTCTATTCTCAGCTCTACTATTGAGAATGGGGAGAACCTTAAAGGGGCTGTAAAGGTTCATTTTTTATTTTCTAAATAGGTTCCTTTAAAGGGGTTGTAAAGGTTTGTTTTTTATTTTCTAAATAGGTTCCTTTTAGCTAGTGCATTGTTGGTTCACTTACCTTTTCCTTCAATTTCCCTTCTAAATGTTTTTTTTCCTTGGCTGAATTTCTCACTTCCTGTTCCTCCTCAGTAAGGTGTTCAGTAAGCTGTTCTAAATTACTTTCCACCGCTCGGATGATGGTTTGAATTTCTCACTTCCTGTTTCTCCTCAGTAAGCTTTCTACTCTCATCCGAGCGGTGGGAAGTAATTTAGAACAGCTTACTGAACACCTTACTGAGGAGGAACAGGAAGTGAGAAAAAAAAGAAAAAAAAACATTTAGAAGGGAAATGGAAGGAAAAGGTAAGTGAACAAACAATGCACTAGCTTAAAGGATACAACAAAAAAAGGAAGGTACAGCGCTGATGTAAATGAAATAAATTATGAATAAACCAAATAAATTATGAAAAATACTCAGTGGCTTAATGAACAAAACAAATTAATAATGTGATGAAAAATTCAATTCAATGTCCAAAAGTGAAAAGGTAAATATGTTGATCCTCCACCAACCGATAATGAAAAAAAAGGTTGATAAAAAATAACAAAATAAATCAGTGAAAAAGAAAGTCCAAATGGTAAAAGCAAACGAAAATCTTAATCTTCCACCAAGAGAAAACACCCGTGTGATGGTATTCCAATCTGCTTACCAGATTCACTGACCGTGATTGCGGTCAGATAGAGCCCAGAGATCTTTTAAAGTCCTCTCAAGCCCTCCCACTAGCTTAAAGGAACCTATTTAGAAATAAAAAAACTAACCTTTACAACCCCTTTAACCACCCTGGCGGTGTTCCCGAGTCTGACTCGGGGTTAGATTTTCATGCTGCGATCGGAAACCCCGAGTCAGACTCGGGCTCGCCTCGCTGGATCCACAGGAAGTGTTTACTTACCTTGTCCCTGGATCCAGCGATGCCACGGGACCTCGCTCGATTCACACAGCGTCCTCCTGTGCCACCGATCTCCGTTCCCTGCGACGTTACGAGGCACGGGAGCGGAGAATGGCGCCAAATTCAAAAACGTAAACAAACACATTACATACAGTATATTGTAATCTTATAGATTACAGTACTGTATGTAAAAATACACCCTACCCTTGTCCCTAGTGGTCTGTCCAGTGCCCTACATGTACTTTTATATAATAAAAACTTTTCTTTCTGCCTGCAAACTGTAGATTGTCCATAGCAACCAAAAGTGTCTTTTTATGTCAAAAATGGTTTTAGAGCAGCTAGAAAACAGCGATAAAATATTATAATCACTTGCAGAATTGTGCGATAGCGATTTGTGGGGAAATTCGTCATAAAAAAATTAAAATAATGACAGCGACAATTCTGCAACTGAGCAAATTTCAGTGATTTTGAGTTGATTACATTATTGAATAATTTTTATTATAAGTATATTATTATTTGTTATAATTATTTATAATTATTTATTATATTATAATTTATAATTTTGTTTTTAAAAACATTTCATACCCGGGATGCCTACTAGACTCTTGTTTGGTCAGATTTAAGTGAGTTATTCCTAAAAATTACAGGCCTACAGTATAAAACGCCAAATTTCCTTGCAAATAATGGTACCGCTTTCAGCACCTTTTTTCTGAAAGAATCATACCGCCAGGATGGTTAAAACTGTGACTTAGTAACGCCAGGCAGCCATGTAGTTCCTAGTACTCAAAAAGTAATCTGAGAAGGGACAGAAGTATCTAACTTCACTGACAATGATATGACATCACTGAGAGATCTCACCCTATTGCAAAGTAGATGTAAAAGTATAAACACATAGTAGAAAATAATATTTTCATGAGCTGATGAATTGCCAGCTATGCTAAAAATATAGATAACACTGAACTGTGCAATGAAAAGTAGTTTACCTAGACGAGCATTATTTATTTATTTTATTTTTTCTAGGGGTCCTCACTTTTGTTTTTCCCTATGTGGTCAGTAGCCTTCTCCTACTAGCAGTTCATACAATGTATTTTCTTTTTTTACTTACTTTTTACTTCTATACTTTTTCATATGTGTCGTCAACCAAGTGGACTCTTTAAGAAGACACAGGAGGTCTAAACTTCAAGGATGCTAATGTGAGCGTGTTCCTAGCATCAGCCTCATTATAAAGCAGGTGTAGAACTTTAAAACATATTCAAAGGGTAGAAGATCTCCATTCTGCTAATGAATTACAAAACTTCACCATCAAAATGATTTTGACCTGGCCCAGAGGAAATACCTTTGTTTTCATCTCAAAGAGTTGACTTTCTTCTTGAGCTAATGGGTCCTCACCTTCTATGTTTGGCTTTGTCTCCATGGCCAATGGGCTAGTCATATCAGCATTTTTTTTTTTTTTTTGATCATGTAAATCTCTACCCATGTCATCAGTCCCTTCTTAATTATGGCATTTTCTTTACAGCTGTCCTGTTAAATAGCTGTAATTGAAATAGCACCGGTATGAATTTCCGTAATGGTCCCCCCAAGACATCCCAAAAGTGACTGGCGTCAGGAAACAGACTGAAGTCACAGCTGGAAGCCCGTCAAGGATCATTTGCACTTTTACATGATTAATTTGAATTTAATAT
Source organism: Rana temporaria (assembly GCF_905171775.1). Classification (NCBI taxonomy): domain Eukaryota; kingdom Metazoa; phylum Chordata; class Amphibia; order Anura; family Ranidae; genus Rana; species Rana temporaria. The sequence continues at coordinate 21,940,914 of NC_053501.1, forward strand.
CTTAAATCAAAACCTGATTAATTTAAATAAAATTTTGATGGTGCCCCGCTTCTAATATACATTGCCGTAATTAGATTCAGCTTAATGTGATTTTTTTACATAATTAAAAAAAGAAAGTAAGTCATGTGTAACAGTATTGTTGGTACAGATCTTCCTAAATGTGTAAGGGATTATTAGATGGGACATTAATCAGTTGACAAAAAATACCTAATTCAATTGGCAACTGATAGGTCAGTGGTAGGATGCACCAAGATCCATTCAAGTGAAAAAAACTAATTTGGAATTGGACCCTCAGATAAAAATCGGTATAATAGTATTTTACACCATGAAGTTCAAAAATATAGTTGTGAAAATGCATAAAACATATTTTTTTTTAATAAAAGATCTCAATTCATCACTGATATTTTAGTTATGGATGGAGTCTGATGGTTGATTTACTCTTATCCACTTATCTTTAAAGCTGACCCTACACAACAATCTGATTATATAATCTTTCTTGGATTTGCTTTTCAGACTCACATCCTATAGATACACAGAAAGCAGCTTCTACAGAACCTTGGAAAAAGAAAAGGTACCCCTAGGGGCTTATGCCGCGTACACACGATCATTTTTCGGCATGGAAAAAAACGATGTTTTTCAAAAAGGTCATTTAAAATGATCGTGTGTGGGCTTCACATCGTTTTTTGGCTTCTGAAAAACGAAAAAAAATTCGAACATGCTGCATTTTTTAACGTCGTTTTAAAAAATTTCATTTTTCGGGTTGTAAAAAATGATCGTGTGTTTGCTAAAACGACGTTTTAAACCCACGCAAGCTCAGAAGCAAGTTATGAGACGGGAGCGCTCGTTCAGGTAAAACTACCGTTCATAATGGAGTAAGCACATTCATCACGCAGACAGAAAAGCACAACTCGTCTTTTACTAACACGGAATCAGCTAAAGCAGCCCAAAGGCGAATAGAACTTCCTCTTTAGAGTGCCGTCGTATGTGTTGTACGTCACCGCGCTTTTTTCATCATTTTTTAAAAACGATGGTGTGTGGGCAATGTCGTTTTTAATGATGAAGTTGGAAAAACTTTGTTTTTTGGACATGCTGAAAAACAACGTTTTTTTTCATGCCGAAAAATGATCGTGTGTACGCGGCATTAGACTTGCAGCAGTGAATCAAGATCATAATAATATTAAAAATTTGTAAAAATATATAAAGTTTATTGAAATACGAATCATATAAAGTAGAAAAAAAAAACATTGAATAGGGATTTAGGACATGAGCTCCAGGGACCATAAACAAAGGCTAATATACATATGAAACGACCAATAGAAGTGAATACAGTGAGTAATTACTAAATTATGAAGCAGTACTCTTTGGAGGGGATCAATGTGACTGTAGTGAAGGGAGCACTACATTAAAGTGACAGTTGACCTGTGCCATTTCCTGGGCTTCTCTCCGGCGGATTCACAGATAGATACCTTGATATGATACAGTAACTGAACCAAAATGCCCTGACATTTTTTCAGTAAAATCTCCCTTAATTTTACAGCCATAAAACCCTCTTTTACTGTTTTTCCCTCACTTCCTGTCACAGTGACAATGCTTTCGCAGGAAGTGAGGGCAAACCTCCAAAAGCAGGACAGGAAAATTAAACTGTTACTGTGCTAGGGGTGGACTTTGTACATTAACAACTTTTCAAAAATAGTATCGCCATCACATGGACAAAAGTAATTGTTTTAGATAACATTACAACTGATTGCCCCCCCCCCCCCCAATAAAGATATGTCAACAAAGGAGAATCTCAGTACTGAAAAATCTAAATAACACTATAAGTTATATATAATACAAAAATAGTCAAATGTATAAAATAATTTGAAAAGAAAAAAAAACTAAGAGCACAAATTTCAAAAATCATTTTATTTTATTTATTTTTATTTTATTTTTTACTATATATAATGTAATCATTTTAATATTTTGATACTTAAAGGGTCACTAAAGGAATTTTTTTTTTTTTTTAAGCTAAATAGCTTTCTTTACCTTACTGCAGTCCTGGTTTCATGTCCTCATTGTTCGTTTTTGCTTTGATGTTGCTGTAATTCCTCTCTGTTCTGGACACTTCCTGGTTGTCTGTTTCCTGATCACCACAGTACTGGGAGATTTCTCACGGTGGTGACTAATCAAGGAGGTGTGATTACTGTGTGTAAAACTAAACTGGATTGGTGCTGAGGAGTTTTAGACAAAGTATCGCTGCTCTCTATTGGCTGACTGCCTTCTGTTGGCTCTCTGTACATCAGAGAACCAGGAAACAACAGCAAAAACGAAACTAAACTGCAGGCACATTATATGATTGGTTTTTATCTATTTTAATCATTTTTAAAAGGAATCAGTTAACTATTATGTCTCTATACCCTGTAAACAGTCATTTCAGCTAAAAAAAAAAAATTCTTTAGTGACCCTTTAATGCAAATTTTTCTTCACTTGCTGTCTGGCAAAACTTTTTTTTTACCAGCAAAGTAAGGGGAAATCACTTTAACAGAGCAGTAAAAGCATAGCTCCCAACTGTCCCTGATTTCGAGGGACTGTCTCTGATTTGGAGCAATGTCCCTCTGTCCCTCATTCCTCCTCATTTGTCCCTCATTTTGGTCTGATCTTTTAAGTTGTATATAAAATGCACTTTTTATCTTTCAAAAGGTGTTTCCCAGTGTTAAACTTTTCATCCAAATTTTAAATTGCTACATTTGTACATTTTAAAAGCCAATATAAAGGAAAAGTAATGGTAAAAAGTCCTTGTGGATTTAATTAACCTTTTTTTCCAGCATGTTCCTGAGGAAGCCGTTAGGCAAAACATGTAGAACATAAGTGTGGAACCATTGCATAGAGGAAATTTATTTATTTCTCTATATGTGCAAGCTTTATGTACTTTTTCTTAACTTTTTTCAATTTTGTAACAAATTTTGTAATAAAATACATTTTAATACTATATGAATTGTGACATAGTTTCACTGTCTAGTAGCACCCACAAAACCCCATACCCCCCAGAATAGATGAGAAGAAAAATAACCGCTCAGATGAACCAAGGAACTTTTACTCACTGGATCCAAACCGTTGGTGCTGGCAATGCAATTAATGCAAAATTGAAGAGAAGAAGCTGGGACAGCCGCACTCCAAAAACGTTCCTTTTTATTAAAACTGGTCACAGAACATCACATGCCACAGCAAACAATTAGGAAAAGGCTAACGCGTTTCGCACTGTGCTTCAGTGCTTATTCATAGTTCAATTAAAAAAGGAAACGTTTTTGGAGTGCAGCTGTCCCAGCTTCTTCTCTTCAATTTCCCATACCCCCCAATTGGGCTTTTTTCTAACTTTTTTTTGGTTAATTCTACTTTAAGGGGGTGTGACAGGGGGCGGGTCCTATGCTTATATACGTTTGTTATTAGGTGTCCCTCATTCCCATCTTAAAATGTTGGGAGGTATGGTAAAAGTCTGACAAGGATTTCCTCCCTATGCTACCAAAAACTGACAAATAAGAAACTACTTGGGCTGGACGTACACTTTGATTGCAGTAGTAAAACGTCCAATCCCAACTTGGAATTTCTGACTGGACGCATATAAAAAATAAATAATAATAATAATATATATATATATATATATATATATATATATATATATATATATATATAATTATATAAATAATCTATATATATATATATATATATGTATATAATCTAAATATATATGTATATATATATATATATAAATAATATATATATATATATATACATATATATATATATATATATATATATATATATATATATATATATATACATATATATATATATATATATATATATATATATATATATATATATATATATATAATATAAATAAATAAATATATATATATGTATATATATATATATATATATATGTATATATATATATATGAAGGGCTTTTTTTCAGGGGGAACTTGGGGGAACTCAGTTCCACCACCTCTGGCTCAGAACCTTTGGTGCCGGCTCACCACAATCACTTGTAAACACAGAAGTCTGGTTTTTACAAGTGACAGCTCTGCACTCTGTGTGTAATGCAATTCTGGTATTTAATGCCCCTTTAAGACCCTTCTACTGTTTGTGAAATCTGAACGGGTCGTGGTTGAGTTCCTGCACCTATTTTCTGAGAAAGAAAGCTCTGTATATATGTATATATATATGTATATATATATATATATATATATATATATATATATATATATATGTATATATATATATATATATATATATATATATATATATATATATATATATATATATCAACACCAGGCGTCCATGAACTTTGCCTTTAATCAACATCTTGCTTTTTCAGTAAACCAGGGTTCTCCTAAGTGCTACAACCATTACTCACAAGAACAAAACAAAAATAAAGCATATGCAAAAACTAGAAAACTAGAAAAGAACTGCATTATCTGAAAAGAAAACGAATATTTGTCATCTTTTAATATTAAAGGACTTCATGAAAAGGACTGGATGGAATGCTGAAAGATGTTTTTTTGTGAATTCTCTCAAGCCAAGATTTGCATTAGTGCAAACTTAATCAGAAAGTCTTATCTATAATGGATCACAATTCTACTTTAAAAAATATCTCTTATTGCAGGGCAAAGAGAGAGAGAGAGAGAGAATGGAAAAAAAGAGCATTAAGCTATAGACCCATAGCAGGAGATTACAAATCTTGCTTAATAAGATGCAAGAATAGAGGCTCCAAGGATCTTCTTGGTATTTGTGTGTTTCATGTAGGGCTGTAGGGACCATCGCCTCTACTTTGAGGCTGATATTGATGACTAATTGAAAAAAAAAAAAGCCAAGAGCCAGCCGCTCTCATGGCTAAATATGAGAGAGACAATCTTATCTCCGCTAACAGAGTGTCAACGGGAACCGTGTACTCGTTTTAGTCTGATGCCGCGAAGAGGCAACCAGACAATGTTTTAATCCCTTGATTATGGTGTCAAGAAAATATGTCCTTTAAGTCTCAATATGTGACACGTGATATGTAACATAATACGTATAGATCTGTCCTAATTGGCTCACTGGTTTGAGCGCCTGTGTTGTAAAAAAACAAGTTTGCTGCTGACTAAATATATCTCGGAGGTTACTTAAATGGAAACTCTGGTACGAAAAGACAATAAGATTTATAAGCCGTTTAGATGACACAGTAGGATTGATTTACTAAAAGTGGAGAGGGCATGGTAGCCAATCAGCTTCTAACTTCACCTTGTTCCATTAAGCTTTGATGGAAAAATCTGGAAGCTGATTGGCTTCTAAGCAGAGCTGCACCTGGCTTTGCACTCTCCAGTTTTATTAAATCAACCATTGCCAATTCTAACCTGCTTAAACCAGTGCTTGGCGGCAATAGGGTGTCCCATGCTTTTTAGCTATTTAGGCTTTACCATACTTTTCCCGTGCCTCTTGATGCATGTCCTAGTTCATGACAGACTCTGCAGTAGCATGCAATCCCAAGCAGTGGCAAGTAAAGCTTGGCTTGCATTAAAAGTTGTATTTAGTCAAATGATAAAACTTTAATTCCACCACTTTAAAAAACTCTAGCTCAGCCGAATCTTGAGTATGTCATCAGGTTCTGGTCACAAGTCCTCGAGAGGGATGTGCTGGAATTGGAGAGAGTCCAGAGAAGGGAAACAAAACGAATAAGGGAGCTGAACAATGTCTATAAGCACCAAACATAAGCTTAAAGGGGTTGTAAAGGTTTGTTTTTTATTCTCTAAATTGGTTCCTTTACGCTAGTGCATTATTGGTTCACTTACCTTTTCCTTCGATTTCCCTTTCCTCTTTGTCTGAATTTCTCACTTCCTGTTCCTCTTCAGTTAAGCCTCGTACACACGGCCAGTTTCCTCGGCAGAATCCATCAAGAAACTTGGTGGGAGAGCTTTTCTGCCGAGGAAACTGGTCGTGTGTACGAGGCCTTACTGAAGAGGAACAGGAAGTGAGAAATTCAGACAAAGAGGAAAGGGAAATCGAAGGAAAAGGTAAGTGAACCAATAATGCACTAGCGTAGAGACGATTTGCACTTTTCAGTCTGTTACAGCTTTAAAAATGTGTTATCTCCATTACAAATGCTACTTTTACTCCCGTCTCATACTTTAATCTGAGCAAGCGCGGGTTTCATAGCATACACACGCTCGAGTTTCTCGTCGGAAACCAGCCCGACGAGGAACTCGACGAGCCAATTTGAGACTCCCGTCAAGGAAATAGAGAACTTGCTCTCTTTTTTGCTCGTCGAGTTCCTCGACAGTTTCCTCGATGAAAAATGTACACACGACCAGTTTCCTCGGCAGAATCCATCAAGAAACTTGGTGGGAGAGCTTTTTTGCCGAGGAAACTGGTCGTGTGTACATTTTTCATCGAGGAAACTGTCGAGGAACTCGACGAGCAAAAAAGAGAGCAAGTTCTCTATTTTCTCGACGGGAGTCTCAAATTGGCTCGTCGAGTTCCTCGTCGGGCTGGTTTCCGACGAGAAACTCGGACGTGTGTATGCTAAGAAACTCGCGCTTGCTCAGATTAAAGTATGAGGCGGGAGTAAAAGTAGCATTTGTAATGGAGATAGCACATTTGTAAAGCTGTAACAGACTAAAAAGTGCAAATCGTCTCTTACCAAACTTTTATTTAACACGCAAACACATGAAATTAGCAAAACCAGCTCCAAGAGTTGTGCCAGTGGAATTGAACTTCCCCTGTCGTTGTATGTGTTGTAGGTCACGTTTGAGAACGAGGAGATTTTGTCTTGACAGTGTGTACGCAAAGCAAGCTTGTCGAGTTCCTCGACAAGCCTAACAAGGAATTTTTAGCGGCGCTATACCGCCACCGCGCCTCCCGCCCCAGTATGGAAGGGGCCTAAATGTTCATCCCTTTGCTACACAGAAAAGAAAAGTGTAAGCAGTCAGTCAACACAAGATTTTCCAGCTTGCTCTGGAAGTTTTCTGCATAGGATAAAAATAAATTCTGAAACATTCGTTGCTATTGCTTTCTAGATAGTCTAGATAACGTTGAGACAAGTGCCAAAGAGTAATTGCAGTGTGGCCATGGTGGGCATTATTGAGCACTCACTTGTCTGACTCACAAAAATTGTGCCAGATAATAGCTTTGGCCTGCTAGTAACATAGGCGTGTGCAGGGGGTGTTCGTTCCACAACCATTTATTCATAGGTCCTTCAGTTTATAGTCCATATAAAAAGATTATAACAATGTGACCAGGTTGTGTAACCATAAAATGTCCATTTACAAATGGAAGCCTCCACAAGGGGATTAGAAGCAAAATCCAGAAGGAGCTACAGAGTATAAAAGAGAAGAGAGGTACCTCTAATGCCTTGTACACACGATCGGTCAATCCGATGAGAACGGTCTGATGGATTTTTCCATCAGTTAACCGATGAAGCTGACTGATGGTCAGTCGTGCCTACACACCATTGGTTAAAAAAACGATCGTGTCAGAACGCGGTCACGTAAACCACGTACAACGGCACTATAAAGGGTAAGTTCAAATCCAATGGCGCCACCCTTGGGGCTGCTTTAGTTGGTTACTTGTTAGTAAAAGACGATTCGCGCTTTTCTGTTTGTTACAGCGTGATGAATGTGCTTTCTCCATAACGAACGCTAGTTTTACCAGAACGAGCGCTCCCGTCCCCTAATTTAGTCTGAGCATGCGTGGAGTTTTAACCGATGGACGTGCCTACAAACGATCGTTTTTTTTTCTATCGGTTAGGTATCGATCGGTTAATTTTAAAACAGGTTTCAAATTTTTTAACCAATGGATAAATAACCGATGGGGCCTACACACGATCGGTTTGGTCTGATGAAAACGGTCCATCAGACCGTTCTCATCGGATTGACCAATCGTGTGTACGCGGCATAAGTGTAGCAATATGTTACTAAATGTTGTACCTTCATTAAATATAACCATATTGCTACACTTAGAGGCTCCTCTCTTCTCTTTTATACTCATTTGTGACATGACGCTACTCGTATATCAAGACATGACATCACAATTTATTCAAAATGTTGCTTGTCTTGCAAAACGCTCTCAAACCAAGTTACGCTCAAACCAAGGTTTTACTTTATATATGCCTGGGCACACCGTAAACATCCCCGGGGCACAGATTCTCTCTGCTGATATTTCATCAATGCCCCCCAACGGGGCTCCTAAAAAAATAAAATTGTAAAAAAAATCATAAAAAAATCATAAATTGTAAAAAATTATATGAATTTTTTATTTTATTTTAAATAATACAAAAATAAAATAATAAAAATAAAAAATTGAAGTGCCATTGAGAGGCTGGCGGTCCAATAGGGCCTCGACAAACCACCAGGGATCAAGGTAGCCGGACACTGAGGGATTGATCACCTGTCAGTCGATACCTGGGCGACAAGTTGAAGAAGATCCAGGCGTAATTCACCAAGGAGGATCTCCTCCGTAACTACAAATCAGAGAGGGCCTGTGGCAGAGGTGTCTCCCTGACGTTCACCAAGGAGGGTCTGTGGCAGAGACTTTTCCTCAAGTTCAAGTTCAACAAGGAGGGTCTTTGGCAGAGACTTTATCCTACAAAATGTTCGAGCGATACTCCGGCTGCCAGGTCAGTGAGAGAGGCCTGTCCGGGTACGCTAATCCCGGCTGGGTAATTATAGAGAACAGCAAAGAGGACCTGTTGCGGACATTCCTTTACTTCTACTAAATGCATCATTCACCCCTAGGAATTTCGGAAGAGCCACGAGGTAAATGTGCCACCCAAAACAACCAGCAGCTCCTCCGGGGGTAGTACTACATATAGATAGATATATATATACATATACTGTATGGGGCAGATTCACAAAGATCTGCACCGGCGCAGCGTATCTGAGATACGCTACGCCGCCGTAACTTACCTGGCTTTGGTTTGAATCCAGAAAGAATTTGCGCCGTAAGTTACGGCGGCGTAGTGTATCTCTCGCGGCGTAAGGGCACGGAATTCAAATGCGGCGAGTAGGGTGCGTGTTTCATTTAAATGAAGCGCATCCCCACGCCGAACGAACTGCACATGCCCCGTCCGTCAAAACTCCCAGGGTGCATTTCTCCAAATGACGTCGCAAGGACGTCATTGTTTTCGGCGTGAACGTAAATGGCGTCCAGCCCCATTCACGGACGACTTACGCAAACAAAGAAAAATTTTCAAAATTATATGCAGGAACGACGGCCATACTTAACATTGAGTACGCCACCAGATAGCAGCTTTAACTGTACGCCGGAAAAAGCCGAACGGAAACGACGTAAAAGAATGGAAATAGCTCATTTGCATACTCGCCGCGGATTACGACGTGAACGCCACCCAGCAGCCGCCGGAAAATTTCATCTTAGATCCGACGGCGTACTAAAGCGTACGCCTGTCGGATTTAACACAGATGCCGTCGTATCTTGTTTGGTGGATACCAAAACAAAGATACGACACGCAAAATTTGAAATTACGTGGCGTATCAACAGATACGCCGGCGTAATTTCTTTGAGGATCTGCCCCTGTATATAAATATATATATATACATATATATATATATATATATATATATGTGTTGAGCTTTGGGGTGCACATCCTAATGCAATAGGCTGCACACACCTATGGCCAGCAGTTTGGAGACTATAGAGATTAAACTTTTATTATGCTTGTGCTAGTCTAATGTGCGGACTGTGGAGGTCGCTGTTCTATATTGTTGGCTGAGTTGTAGCTGCCATGCATCAGATAAAGTGCTGCACCCACAGCTTGCTGTGTCTCTTCTTTGATGGGTTGCCTTACCATTATATCTTTTCTGTGGGTGGAAAAAGACATACTATGAGTGCAGACCCGGCAGGAGATGGGTGCAGAGTAGCTCACTTTAGCACTTTTCTCAGCACCCATTGAAAACACTTTTACTTAGAACCTAAACCCATACACTCCAGACAGATAAAAATAAAGCTTTAAAATGCATTTAGGAAGCACAGTCTACCTACTCAGTTGTCAATTTTCCATTCAGGCATTTCTGTATTGCACTGATCCTCCCACTCCCTTTTACTGGTAACCTGGTGTGCTAAGCAGCCTATTTTGCTTATTAGTATGTAATGCAGGAGTGCTATCACTATCACTGACACATATAGGCTCCTCGGTGTCTATCACATACACAAAGCCTGATGTATCAAAGTGACAGCTCCAAGACTGGCCATAGAAGATTCAATAAAAAAACAAAGATGTCCTCAATTTTGATTATGTCTATAAATTGTTAGGGAGTTTTAAATGGACGATGAGTGCCTTTGTAAGCAAGGGGTAGTACCCCTTTTAATGAGGTGTCTCTTTTGGGTAGAGCTACTAGGTGGAGTAATGTGTGTCTGTGGACATCTCCCCCACTGTAATATCCAGACATCTCCACACTGTAATATCCACAGACATCTCCCCACTGTAATATCCACAGACATCTCCCCACTGTAATATCCACAGACATCTCCCCCACTGTAATATCCAGACATCTCCCCCACTGTAATATCCACAGACATCTCCCCACTGTAATATCCACAGACATCTCCCCCACTGTAATATCCAGACATCTCCCCCACTGTAATATCCACAGACATCTCCTCCACTGTAATATCCAGACATCTCCCCCACTGTAATATCCACAGACATCTCCCCACTGTAATATCCACAGACATCTCCCCACTGTAATATCCACAGACATCTCCCCCACTGTAATATCCACAGACATCTCCCCCACTGTAATATCCACAGACATCTCCCCACTGTAATATCCACAGACATCTCCCCACTGTAATATCCACAGACATCTCCCCACTGTAATATCCACAGACATCTCCCCCACTGTAATATCCACAGACATCTCCCCACTGTAATATCCACAGACATCTCCCCCACTGTAATCCACAGACATCTCCCCACTGTAATATCCACAGACATCTCCCCCACTGTAATATCCAGACATCTCCCCCACTGTAATATCCACAGACATCTCCCCCACTGTAATATCCACAGACATCTCCCCCACTGTAATATCCAGACATCTCCCCCACTGTAATATCCACAGATATCTCCCCCCACTGTAATATCCACAGACATCTCCCCCACTGTAATATCCAGACATCTCCCCCACTGTAATATCCACAGACATCTCCCCCCACTGTAATATCCACAGACATCTCCCCCACTGTAATATCCACATACATCTCCCCCACTGTAATATCCACAGACATCTCCCCCACTGTAATATCCACATACATCTCCCCCACTGTATAGGAAGATTAGTGCTTGCTTAGTCTTACCAGAGAAGCCAGCCGAACACGAGCAGTTGAGGACGGGTGATGACGTCAGCGCGCCGCTCCAGGCTCACCTAGGTCGCCACCGGGTGGACCAAGATGCCCGCTGCTCCCAGAGCTAGGCCGAAGTCGCTGCCTTTCCCATGGCCGAGGCAGCAGTGGAGCTCCGCGGATCACGTGGTGTGCCGATCCGCATATGGTGACCCGTTCGGATCATGGATCATTTACGATCCGTTGCACCACTAGTACCGATCAAAAGAACGATTAATAGAGGAATTAATTGTTAATTTCCGCAGCCCTACAAATGAGAAATAACATTTTCCTTTATTTAATAGCAATTCGGTTTAAATTTATCCTCTCATTGTCTTTTTCACCGCATTAGAAAACATGTCTAAAAAAGGAACTAAAATGTTCTAAATATTGTGTTATTGTGTCCAGGTTCTTAAGAGGCCAAAGATAAGATCTGTTTTTCGCTGTCACAAGTGATCTGCAAATTAGCGTTGTCCCATTGTTTTGTACAGTAATCAAAGAGACATGTATATGTCCCTAACAGCTATCTTGTTTTCAATTTACAGGCCATACTGTGCTTAATCCCACAAGACAACCCGTGGTTCCAGATATGAATTTAAAAAGATAATTAGCCCTGTGCTCGAGCTCTCCCTAAGACTGAAAGGGCGTCTTGTTGGCAGGTCCAGAGGGGTCCTCTCGAGGTCCCAGGCTGGTCACAGTTCCCCTCCTGTTTTATTACCGGTATGCATGCATTCTCCTTTGTGTGAAACAGCTTATTTGCTCATGAAAATTTAAATCATGTTGTTACTAGAAGGAAAAAAATTAGGCCATGAGAAAAGGTCAGGGAGCCATTGTGTCTTTTGTAGGAAGCAGATGATTCCTAGAGCTGCTTTTGTTTTCATCCTTATACCAATCTCGGTGCAGTGACATGGCTTCCGAAGAGGATTGTTTTGAAATGAATGTTTAATAGGTTGACTATATTGCGCTGGTATGACTTGCGAACCTCACAAGTTTGTCATTTATTACTTTGTAGCACCTTGGATTTCTCATTTTCGGCCTAAATCCATGTATCTCTCTTTGTTTCTAAACCACCCCTCTTTTTTTTCTTCAGGCATCATGAAGTGGACCTTTAAATAAATATACAAGGCTACATGAATACATTCCTGACATGTAACAATAAATACAACAACCAAATACATATTCAACATCATATTCAAGATCCACTTTTTATTAGTTAAAATCAGTCCTTAAAGAGGGAGTTCACCCTAAAAATAATTTTTACCCGTAGATTGATGCTCGTTGTGTCTAGGGGAATTGGCTAGTTGTTTTAAAATCCGAGCATTACTTACCGTTTTAGAGAGCGATCTTCTCCGTCGCTTCCGGGTATGGGTCTTCGGGAGCGGGCGTTCCTTCTTGATTGACAGTCTTCCGAGAGGCTTCCGACGGTCGCATCCATCGCGTCACGAGTAGCCGAAAGAAGCCGAACGTCGGTGCGGCTCTATACTGCGCCTGCGCACCAACGTTCGGCTTCTTTCGGAAAATCGTGACGCGATGTATGCGACCGTCGGAAGCCTCTCGGAAGACTGTCAATCAAAATAGGAACGCCCAGTCCCGCAGCCCATACCCGGAAGCGGCGGAGAACATGCATCTCTAAAACGGTAAGTACAGCTTCGATTAAAAAAAACAAGCCAATTCCCCTTGACAAAATGAGCAGGAATCTAAGGCTTAAAAATGTTATGTACGGGTGAACCTCCGCTTTAAGCTACAGTGTAGTGATTTTTACACAGCTCGAGTTGATGTCATCAGTCTGCCGCAATCACAAGGAAAGGTTTCCTCAGTTTCCCTTTCCCTAGAAATCGCTCAGACCAGCCTTTCTCAACATTTTTAATAAATTAGACAGACTTACGAATCATTCAGTATAAACGAAAATCAAACTGTTACGAAAATACGAACGGGTCCGAATAGGAAAACTTGCGTCTTTACAAAATACGAACGGGTCCGAATAGGAAAACTTGCGTCTTACGAAATTACGAATCTTTATGAATCTACGGAACAAGACGAAACAAAACAAAAAATATATATATATTTTGTTGTGCACATGTCTATTCAATAGTGACTGGAAATAAAGGTGTGGCACTAAATAAGAAAAAAACTATAGTGAAATATCTCTATATCACTAAGTGATGTATACCCAACAGGGTATAGAGTGAAAAAAATATATACATTGTGACAGGAAGTCAGGTAAATCTGTGGGTGTTGTCACAAACACCTTGTTAGACAATATACTAATTGTTATTGGTCGTTGGCTGAAAAATGTAGCCAGGAAAGGTTTGAGGCCGTTGAAAAACTTCAGCTGTTCAGAATGAGGCAATTAAGGCCTCTATAAGTAGTCCAAAGGATTACCACTAATTGGCTGCATCATTCCTAAATCTTTGTGAGTAGGAGAGCAGCACTGAAAGTCTTCTGAGAGGTGAGGAGAGGATTGATTTTTCTGTGTGATAAAAATCAAAAGACTATTGTTTTGTGCTGTATGACCAGCACTGTCTACCCAGCGCTAGGCTGAATCAGACTCCATAGATAGGTTCCTGTGTGGAAGGTAGACGCCCAGAGTGGCTAGGGTTTATTTTATGTTTGATTTTGTTTATGCTGTTTGGATGCTTGCAATTATTTTCCAGCAAGATGGAAAAATAAACCAAGAACTTTGTTTTCAACCGTCTTCGACTGCCAGTCTGTATAAATTCAGTGTGTGGTGAACCCATCCAAGGGGTCACACACCCCGCTACCGAGCTAACCCCATACAATATATATATTATTGTTATAGTGATAAGTCCACAGACACAATACATGTGAAAATGTCCATCACAATGAAGTGAAGAGTAAAGCCCCGTACACACGGTCGGACTTTTGCCCAACCAACTTCAAAATCCGGCACTTTTCGTATTTGTCCGACCGTGTGTACGTTCCATCGGACCAACTTTTTTGGCTTCAATCGGACAAAAAGTTGGGTCTGTGAACGGACCAACTTTCTGTTCCGAAAAGTCCGATTGTGCAAAGTGCGACCGTGTGTACAGCAAACCATCGGACTTTTTGAACAAAGTACAAATGCGCATGCTCAGAACCAATGTTAAACTCAACCAACAATAGCAGAAGTTAACCAAAGGGTGGCGGTAAAGAGCAAGTAAAACCACGTGATGTTGGGAAAGTGTTAGAAAAGTTTGCAGAAAAGTCCGAGCGTGTGTATGCTATGGGTGTGATCGGACAAATCAATTAAGTCAAAAATCCAAGGGAAATTTTGTTGGATGTCCGACCGTGTGTACGAGCCTTAACAGTAAAGTTAACGTATAGCCATGTAGATCATCGAGCATGAATAATCCCATCGGCAAGTAGACTCAGCTTTGCTATGCAGTAGTTTGAAAAGCTTTGGAGGCTGCACAGTGCTGGAGGTAGTCTGAGCTTTCCATGTGGATTAAGTTTTTTTGAGCTTCTCCATTGTGCCTTCCACTCACCCCCAAGGGGTTCACCCATTGGAATCTGCCTAATACCATCTGAAAACAGCGCAGATCTCTTGGAGTTTGGTCTCCTCTATACGTCCAGGATATCACCTATAGAGGGATTCCCAACCTTAGACTGCTGTGTCTATGGGTTATGTTCGTAGCTAATATCATCCAGATTCTTCAGACAGTCTACTTGCCGATGGGATTATTCCTGCTCGATTGATCCATTGTTTTGGCAGTCGGATCCACTGGTTCCGGTAAGCGTATTTAGTCTTATCATACCTACCAGAAAGGAATTTCCATGTGATGATCTACACAGCTATACGTTATCTCCACTGTTACTTTTCACTTCATTGTGATGGACATTTTCACATGTATTTTGTCTGTGGATTTTTTTTCCACTCTATACCCTGTTGGGTATACATCACTTAGTGATATAGAGATATTTCACTATAGTTTTTTCTTATTTAGCGCCACACCTTTATTTCCAGTCACTTTCGAATTTTAGTCACATTCTTGTGTAGCTGCTTATTTCATTATTTTGTGTTTAGGCTTAAACGCAGTAATTATCTTCATCCACATTGATTCAATAGTCCATAAATGTTGAAAATATTCGATGGAGAAAAATACAAATTGAATAAACCGGCTTGGCTGCAGATTTAGTATGTATGTTCTGTTTATCAGAATAAAAAGGCAATCAACGCTGCTTACCAGATCGGGAGGATCTCAAGTTATAGAGATCAAACAGGCTTATTGGAAGATATTCAAACGTGTTTCCCCATACCAGGCTTCGACTGGGAATGGAGATCTCCTTTCCCAGTCAAAGCCTTGTATGGGGAAATGCGTCAGTTGGAGCCTTTATCCTTGATGTCACCACGCACAAGCCGGTCAGGTCATTAGCCGCGGCTGTGCTTTTTAAACTTTGTATTTGTGGATGACAGTATTGTATGTTTTTTTTAAATAAAACTCCTCAAGTGGATTACTGCACCATGAAGTCTTTATTTCTCTGCCCCATTTAAACATATTGGATGTGTTTTTCTTGTGAAAAAAAAAACATATTGGATGTGGAAGCATACGTGGATACTTACTTGCCACTCATTGGGAGGAAACATTGAAGAGAGAGATTTATACAGCACGAGCAAGGTGTTTTTACTACCAAAGGAATCCTTGGATGGTTCGTCTGTGGTCGTTTGAGTATCTTCCGATATGCCTGTCTAATCCATATAACTTGAGATCCTCCCGATCTGGTAAGCAGTGTCGATCGCCTTTTTTATTGTGATGAACAGACTAAACTGCAGCCAAGCCAGCTTGAATATTTTCAACATTTATGGACTATTGAATCAATGTTTGTCCAAATGTGCTAGTACCTTATATTGGTCTTATATTCATTGGTGGACTCATTTTCCTTTACTATCATTGCTTGATGTTTCTTTGGTTTGCATCAGCATTTGTTTTATCACATCACTCATTTGTGGACTTAGAATTAATTTGTTGATTTACATTTGCATGAACTGAATATTTAAGTTTTTTTTAGTTGCAGCACCACCTACATTTATTATACACTGTGTGTTTCAGGCTCACTATTCTGGAACTTTTTTCACTATCTTTTTGTCACTATTATTGAGTTAGTAGAGGGTCCTAGCGCAGATTTTTTCACCTTATACACTGAGAAACCCCTGCTTTTACCCTGAGGAAGTCACGTGTCTAGTGGCGCAACACATCAGAAAAATCCGGATGACCAGGAATTAAAACCGAATGTGTTGGCAGAACGCCACTTTGTAATGAAATGTATGAGTCTATTTGTCTCTTCACTTAAAGTGGTTGTAAACCCTCATTTTACATTAGCTCATTCTAATCTACACAGATAAAAAAAAGTGTTTTTATATATTTTTTGGGGATATTTATTATAGCAAAAAGTAAAAAAGAGTGCATTTTTTTTTCAAAATTGTCGCTTTATTTTTGTTTAATAGCGCAAAAAAAAAAACCCCCGCAGAGGTGATCAAATACCACCAAAAGAAAGCTCTATTTGTGGGGAAAAAAGGACGTCAATCTTATTCGGCGCAGTGCCGAAAAGCCAAAAGTGGCCTGGTCCAAATGGTCCGGGGCTTTTTCTAAATAGGTTCCTTTAAGCTAGTGCATTGTTCACTTACCTTTTCCTTCAATTTACCTTCTAAATGTTTTTTTTTTCTTTGTCTGAATTTCTCACTTCCTGTTTCTCCTCAGTAAGCTTGCCCCCATCATCCGAGCCGTTCTGGCTGGGGGTTAGTCAGCCGAAACAGCTTACTGAGGAGGAACAGAAAGTGAGAAATTCAGACAATGAAAAAAAAACATTTAGAATCGAAATCGAAGGAAAGGGTAAGTGAACCAACAATGCACTAGCTTACAAGAAACTATTTAGAAAATAAAAAAGCAAACCTTTACAACCCCTTTACATTAAATTTGCACCCCAGGTCAGGTGCAAACTACCTACCTTATTGTTTTAGTCATCAATGAGTAACCAATACCAGGAGTCTGGATATAAATTAGTCTCTTGGCACCGTACCCCTATATTACTACATGCAATGCAGGGGTCAAGTCCCGGGGAAAAAGTGTGGGAACTCTTACCCAAGATCCACTCCCCCACCAAAAAAAATAAAAATAATGAGCTCATATGCATAATTACTAAACCGCAAGTTCTTTCTAAATCCCACAATAACTCACGGCAGACCTCCGCAATGTCTCCTGGGAACAATGACATTGCCGCATTAAGGAAGTGACGGAATACCCGCACACTACCCGATGAATCCATATACAGGAAGCGGCCAGTAACATAAAGGATTACTAAGGTTCACCTGCCCCTGACAGTGACTCGAGCTGGGCATCGCCGCTTAGTGAAGGATTGGCTCGGGCGGCTCGGCTGCTTTCGGCTGCTCTAGTCCTGCAAAGGGAACTGAGTTCCTGCTGTGAAAAAAGTGCAGGAACTCCGTTCCCATGCGTTCCCGCAGGACTTGAGCCCTGATCCAATGTACCCATCTGTCCCAGATTCCTGTTGGCGTTGTGACATCCCACATACAGACCTTTTACATATGTTCTGGTCTTGTCTCTGCCTACACAATTTTTGAACTCAAGTCCATGCCATAACCCCAAAGATTACAGACCATTGTATCCCTAAGAAGCCAAGTGTCTTCCTCTTTCGGTACAACGACGTTCCTCTTAAAATATACAAACAAATGAGTCCCTATTCATTTAGTGAATCGTGCATACGGGCTCTATGGAAGTTCTCTTCACCCCCCACCATACGGCAATGTTTCTGTCAAATTCAGTGTATTGAACACATGGAAGATCTTACCAGCTTTCTCAAAGGGACTACCACAAAATTCTGTGACATATGGTTTCACCGATGGGACTTTTCCTTCTCAGATGCTTACAAACAGATACTCGCTGTCTCTCATTCCTTCTTTTTTTGCCATGAGCTTTCCCCAATGATTTCAACTGGTGCAGAATATCACCATCCATCTTAGTTCTTCCTTCCTTGATTATTATTCAAGGTACTATTCTGTTGTCCACATAACTATTCTTTTTCATGTTAACCTTGTGTAGATTGATATAAGACTTGCAATTATCCTTTGGGCAACGCCTCAAGGCCTCCATGTCTTATTCACTGTATTATTCCACTCCTGGGCAAATCCTGAAATCATTGGTGTGCGCAGCCTATTGCATTAAGGTGTGCACCCCAGAGCACAAACACGCATGCGTGTATATCGGCAGAGCAGTGGACGATGGTAGTAGACCAAAGATCCGTGTCGGTAGGGCAGTGGACGGTGTTAGTAGATATTTTTTTTATTATTATTTTTCCCAATTTTTTTTTTAATTATATATATATATCTAGATCTAGATCTACAGTATATATATAGATATAGATATATGTATGTATCTATCTATCTATTTAGATAGATAGATAGATGGATAGATGGATGGATAGATAGATAGATAGATAGATAGATAGATAGATAGATAGATAGATAGATAGATAGATAGATAGATAGATAGATAGATAGATAGATATTTTTTTTCTTTTGCAATTTTGTTATGAGGCCCAATTTGGGCTTTGGTGAAATTATCAAGTGTCTAAACAGACACCTGATTTCTCACGTTTAAACAGAGAAAGAAACTGAGGACAGAGATTCCCAAGTCCATTTCTCGGTGGGCCGATGGCTCAGTGGGCCGGCTTCAGTGACAGCGAACTGCCGCCCTCCTCTGCTCCTCTGTCTCTCCCTTCCCACAGCGCTCAATTTCTCTCCCTCCCCGCAGTGCTCACCTGGGGGGAACAGAGAAGCAGGGGGAGGACCAGAGGAGCAGGTGGAGGACCAGAGGAGTGGGGGGGGGGCAGAGGAGCAAGGGGGAGGGGTCAGACAGCTGACTCAACAGCTATGGCCTGGGAGTTTCTCACTTCTGCCTAATCTTGTCCCATTCTTTGCCCCGGGTGAAATAATGTCTAGATCCCCACTGGTACTGCCTATAAGAGTACCAGTACCAGCCGTTCTACTCTAATAAAGTAGAACGGCTAGTGGCTAGTGAAGGGGGAGAGGGGGTGCGGGTGGCCGGGTAGGGGGTGCGGGAGTTGCCCGGCTGCCATGGGAGAAACCTGTCAAAGTGGGCCAGTCTGGATGAAGTCCAGGGCCAAATTTCTGTCCCAGTCAAGCCCTGGCCTGAGGTAAACATACACTATGGCCTAGATTCACGTAGGGCGGCTTTACGTTGTGCGGGCGTAGCGTATCTTATTTACGCTACCCCGCCGCTACTTAGAGAGGCAAGTGCTGTATTCACAAAGCACTTGCGTCCTAAGTTACGGCGACGTAGCGTAAATCAGCCGGCGTAAGCGCGCGTAATTCAAAGTAGGTAGGTCGTGGGCCTGTTGTTTTTAAATTAAGCGTGACCCCATGTAGATGCATGCTCAGTATCACGTCACATTTACGCCCAAAGATACGCCGGCTCATTGCCTGTGTCGTGAATGTAACCTACGCACAGCCCCATTCACGTACGACTTACGTAAACAACGTAAAAAGATTTGCTTGTTCCGACGTCCATACCTTGCATGGGCTGCGCCACCTAGAGACCTGCTTTATCTTTACGCCGGCGTATGTCTTACGTAAACGGCGTAACTAATTGCGACGGGCGTACGTATGTTTGTGAATCGGCGTATTTTGCTCATTTACAAATTCGACGCGGAAATCAACAAAAGCGCCACCTAGCGGGCAGCGTAAATATGCACCCCAAGATACGACGGCGTAGAAGACTTACGCAGCTCGTATATTGGCCAAATCTATGCGTAACTGATTCTATGAATCAGGCGCATAGATACGACGGCGGCCATTCGGACTTACGACGGCGTATCTGGAGATACGCTGTCGTAAGTCTTTGAGAATCTGGGCCTAAATTACCAAAAGTAGTGGGACGCCTGTCTTTACACGTACATGAACTTTAATGGCATCCCAGTCTTAGTCCGTAGGGTATTGAGTTGGCCCACCCTTTGCAGCTATAACAGCTTCAACTCTTCTGGGAAGGCCGTCTACAAGGTTTAGGAGTGTGTCTATGGGAATGTTTGACCATTCTTCCAGAAGAGCATTTGTGAGGTAAGGCACTGACGTTGAATGAGAAGGCCTGGATCGCACTCTCTGCTCTAACTCATTCCAAAGATGTTCTATCAGGTTGAGGTCAGGACTGAGCAGGCCAATCAAGTTTCAAACTCGCTCATTCATGTCTTTATGCTCTAACAACCTAACAAAACGGACCTTAGTTTACAGACTAACTTTACTAGACTACATTAAGCTTGTGTATTACAAATACGTATTTATATTTAAAAAGTGAAATTGTGGGTGGAACTCCGCTTTAAATAATCTTTAAATAAAAATAAAAAAATGCATACAAAAAACAGACACAATCTCAGTCTGCTGATTGGACAAACAAGGAGCATATTCACAACTGCATAATCTTTCTGCTCACTTTGCTCTTTTCCCCTGTCAGTATGTTCATTGGCAGGACATGTGCATGCAACAGAGGCTGATTGGCTCCTAGTACAACCCCTCCTACTTCTAGCCTGGGGGCCGCTGTACACGGAAGGACAACAGGCTGGTGGATTCGAGTATTTCCTCTAGTTACATTTAAAAATACATTTAATAATTTTTAATAAATATATAATTGTATTAATCTGTTTTTTTTTTTTACCTGCCTGGAGCTCAACTTTAGATGAATCCTATCATTATGGTACCCGTGATCTGATCATTATCTCTGCTATCATCTGCATAGATAGTTGCAGGTCTTACCTGAGGTTCCATCAGCATTATAACGTGACTTTTTATTTTATGTCACTAAACTGTCATCTAGTAATGAGTCACATCAGATTTTTTTTATTTTTTACATAATTGCCTTAAAAGCTAGTTAGATAAAAATGCAAATGTTAAATATGAAGGAAGCTTAAAAAAAAATGAATGCCATATGCGTTTGTTAAACAGCCCATAAACCCTTGGGTCAGCCATGTTGGTGGGCAAATGGTTTGGGGGGGGGGGGGGCTAGATTACGCCCCCCCCCCCCGTCTCTTTGCAGTCGTTAAACGGTTAATTGTCACAGACACAAGACTTGCAGCGAAAAACAACATCCGCTCTCTTTGAGTTTCCTGGAAGTAAAGTGTGGTTGGGCAGATGGTACATTTTTGTCTAAACGAAATGATTCAATGGTTGTAGATAATGCCGGGGCTTAGCCTGTCTCTGCTGGGGGGGGACGGGGGGGGACGCGGTAATGTACATGATAACACAACTCCATCTGCACATGTAATACCTGTTTAAACATTTAAGGGCCGTGAGTGCGGATTAGTCTTTTGCAGTTCAGTTACTACTAGTGGCGTATTTGCTGAGTTGAGGTAGATGAGGCCTGCGAATAGTAAGGAGGCCTACCAGGAAGTTCACAACATTCTATTATATTGTATAAGCTTACAATGAATGAGGGCGGGCGGGGGGGATTATAGCGGAAAAAACACTGAAAATTTAGAAAAAAAAGGCCTTTCTTTGTTTCTGTTATAAAATGTAGTAAATAAGGGCCATATTCTCGTAGATCCTGCGGCGGCGTCGCGTAAGCCATTTACACTACGCCGCCCCAACTTACAGGAGCAAGTGCTGTATTCCCCAAACACTTGCTCCGTAGTTTGGGGCGGCGTAGTGTAAATGGCCCGGCGTATCCCCACGTAATTCCAAGGGGGCGGCTTGTATTTAAATTAAGCGCGCCCCCGTGCCGTTCGAACTGCGCATGCCCCCGGCTTAAAATAGCCCAGTGCGCATGCTCCAGTTCTCGACGGAAAACATCAATGACGCCGACGTGTGCGTCATTGACGTAAAGTCGTATTCAAGAACGACTTAGTAAAACGATGTACCCGACGGGAAAAGACGACGCGGACCCGACGCCATACTTAACATGGCATACGTGGGACTGGCGTAAGGTTACCCCTCATATAGCAGGGGTAACCTTACGCTTACGCAAACGACGTAAGCGTAAGGTTACATGATGCAATTTCGTTTGGGAATCGGCGTATCAGGCTCATTTGCATAAACAAATGAGACCTGAACGTAAACGCCACCTAGCGGCCGGCGGCGAATTACATTTAGGATCCGACAGTGTAAGTGACTTACACTAGTTGGATCCTAGCCTAAATCCGGCGTATCTTGTTTTGTGAATACAAAACAATGATACGCCGGCGGGAAATTCGATTTACGCCGGTGTATCAGTAGATACACCGGCGTAACTTGTTTGAGAATATGGCCCTAAGTCATTTTTCTCCTTCTCTGATGGGCGTTCCTGAGGCTGCACTGATGAGGTGGCAATGATGGGCACTGATGAAGAGGCTCTGATAGGCAGAACTGATGGGCACTGATAGGCGGCACTGATGGGCACTGATAGGCAGCACTGATGGGCACTGTCAGGCGGCACTGATGGGCACTGATAGGTGGCACTGATGGGTACTATAAGGCCCCATACACACGGTCGGACAAAACCGATGAGAATGGTCCGACGGACCGCTTTCATCGGTTCACCTCTGAAGTGGCCTGATGGTCTGATGTGCGTACACACCATCGTTCCAAAAACCGATCGGGTCAGAACGTGGTGACGTCAAACACACAACGTGCTGAATAAAACGAAGTTCAATGCTTCCAAGCATGCGTCGACTTGATTCTGAGCATGCGTGGGTTTTGAACCGATGCTTTTCTGTACTAACCATCGGTTTGGTCCGATGGGGCAGCGGTCCATCGGTTCGGTTTTGAAGCATGTTTTAACATTTGGGACCGAAGGAAACCAGACCGATGGGCTATACACACGGTCGGTTTGGTCCGATGAGAATGAACTTCGGTCCATTCTCATCGGACCAAACCGACCGTGTGTACGGGGCCTTAGACAGCGAGTAGGGGCGTGTTTCATTTAAATGAAGCGCGTCCCCGCGCCGAATGAACTGCGCATGCGCCGTCCCTAAATTTCCCTCGGTGCATTGCGCTAAATGACATCGCAACAAGGGAATTTTTTTTAACTTAGACGTGAATTAGGTCCATCCCTATTCACGGACGACTTAAGCAAAAAAAAAAAAAAATTCAAATTTCGACGCCATACTTAACATGGCAAGTCTAACTATACGCCGCAAAATACCAGCTTAACTATACGCCGGAAAAAGCCAACTAGAGACGACGTAAGAGAATGCGACGGCCACGCGTACGTTCGTGGATCATCGGAAAAAGCTAATTTGCATAGCCGACGCGGAAAACGGTACTCTCTCTGTGGATCTGGCCCCATGTGCGTGTAAAGGCAGGTGTCCCAATACTTTTGGTAATAAATGCAATGAAAAGTTGCGCCGAAACCTCACAAAATTGTAAAAGGGCCCTTATGCTGCGTACACACGATCATTTTTCGGGTTGTAAAAAACTACGTTTTTCAGCCTTTAGAAAAAACAATGTTTTTTCCAACTTCATCATTAAAACGACGTTGCCCACACACGATCGTTAAAAAAAAATGCTCTAGAAAAGCGTGGTGACGTACAACACGTATGACGGCACTATAAAGGGGAAGTTCCATGCGGATGACGCCACCCTTTGGGCTGCTTTAGCTGATTCAGTGTTAGTAAAAGACGATTCACGCTTTTCTGTCTGTTACAGCGGGATGAATGTGCTTACTCCATTACGAACGGTAGTTTTACCATAACGAGCGCTCCCGTCTCATAACTTGCTTCTGAGCATGCGCAGGTTTTTCACGTAGTTTAAGCCCACACACGACCATTTTTTACAACCCGAAAAACGACATTGTTTAAAACGTCGTTAGCATGTTCAAACTTTTTTTTTTGTCGTTTTTCAGAACCCGAAAAATTATTTTTTTTGTCGTTTTTTACATGCCGAAAAATGATCGGGTGTACGCGGCATTAGAGTTGCCTATCAATTAGCATGATAGCCCAGGATAGTCAGATAGATAGATAGATAGATAGATAGATAGATAGATAGATAGATAGATAGATAGATAGATAGATAGATAGATAGATAGATAGATAGGGCCAGATTCTCGTACCTGCGGCACAGCGTAACGTAACCCGCTTACGTTACACCGCCGCAAGTTTTCAGTCTAAGTGCCCGATCCACAAAGCACTTACCTGTAAACTTGCGGTGGTGTATCGTAAACACGTCCGGCGCAAGGCGGCCCAATTCAAATGGGGCGGGTACCATTTAAATTAGGCACGCTCCCGCGCCGGACGTACTGCGCATGCTCCGTTCGCAAATTTCCCAACGTGCTTTGCGCGAAATTACGACGCGCCGACGTATTGAGAATCGCGACGTGCGTAACGTACTTACGCCGGGAAAACAAAAAAATTCAAAAGCAACGCAGGAAAGACGGGCATACTTTAACATGGTGGAGTAATTTTACACCATGTTAAAGTACCCCTATCTTTGCGACGGGAATCTAAAACTTGCGACGACGTAACAACGAGAAAAACCTTCGCGGATCGCCGTAACTGCTCATTTGCATACCCGCCGCTGGTTTACGATGCAAACTCCCCCCAGCGGCGGCCGAAGTATTGCATCCTAGGATCCGACGGTGTAATTCAATTACACCTGGCGGATATTAGGGCTAGCTATGCGTAACTGATTCTATGAATCAGTCGCATAGTTAGAACGGCCCTAAAACAGAGATACGACGGCGTATCAGGAGATACGCCGTCGTATCTCTTTTGTGAATCTGGCCCATAGTTCCCATGTAACTATTAAGATCAGGCCTCAGGAAACTGATGTCATTAAACTAACAAAATGGCTCTCCCTGCAGTTTCTAAATGACAGGTGCACTCCAATCCCATCTTCAAAGCAGCTTCAGCCTTATTCTGTGGTAACTTTGGTCGCGTATTATGATTGTGGTTTTTATTTCCTTAAGACGCTGGATATCGGTGAGGTACGAAGTTACACAATGATCGCAGTGTGATACGGTGACATAACTCTGGGCAGGCACTTCCTGCCGTATGGCGTTATGCGGCCGCTCTCTGCAACACCTCAGCATCCTGTCTCTGTCACAAATATCAAGCCTCTTCATGGCCCACTGCACACTCTATAGGGTGAGACCTCGGTACTTTGCTGTATGTACGTAACACAATTGGATCATATTGTACCTCAACATCCAAGAGGATTTAGTTTTTCTTTATATCTGAATGATATCAGGTACAGTATGTTTGTGCTGGTTTATTGCAGCACCTCACAGAACTCAACCTATGGAGAAGTTTACCAGGGCAATCGAGTAAAGGCGCATGTTCACTGTGACAAAAGTAGGCACGGAAAGGGGTTTCCAAGAGTTTCGCTTCACCAAATAAATGCCCCAAGCCCTTTACAAAGATTTCCCAGGCAGACAATTTACCATATATTTCGCTCCATAAGACACACTTGACCATCAGGCCCCGTACAGACGAGCGGACAGTCCGATGAAAACGGTCCGCCGGACCGTTTTCATCGGACATGTCCGCTCGGAGATTTCGGTCTGATGGCTGTACACACCATCAAACCGAAATCCGCGCGGACAGACAGTGCGGTGATGTGGCGGTGACGTTGACGACGCCACGTCACCAAACCAGGAAGTAAAATACTTCCATGCATGCGTCGAATCCATTCGACGCATGCGGGAGATATCTGTCCGCTGGTTAGGTGTACTAACCAGCGGACATGTCCGCCGGACAGCTTTCCAGCGGACATGTTTCTTAGCATGCTAGCCTGTCTGCTAGCCTGTACACACAATCGGATCTGTCCGCTGACACTGGTCCGCGGACCAGTTTCAGCGGACATGTCCGGTCGTGTGTACGAGGCCTAAGGCCGGGTACTAACGAGCAAACATGTACAATGAAACCGGTCCGTCGGACCGTTTTCACCGTACATGTCTGCCAGAGGGCTTCTGTACGATGGCTGTACTAACCATCGTACAGAAGTCCGCGCGTAAACAATACGCGGGGCGTGGCCGCGTCGTCACCGCGACGATGACGCGGCGATGACACGGCGACGTGGGCGGGCCTGCCATTTAAATGCTTCCACGCATGCGTCAAACTCATTCGACACATGCGAGGGACGGCGGGCGCTCGGACATGTACGGTAGGTCTGTACTGACGACCGTACATGTCCGAGCGGGCAGGATTCCAGCGTACGGTTTTAAAACACGTCCAGGAATATTTGTCTGCTGGGAAAAGGCCCGGCGGGCAAATGTTTGCTGGAAATCTGCCCGCTCGCGCCTACACACGACCAAACATGTATGCTGAAACTGGCCCGCGGACCAGTTTCAGCATACATGTTTGGTCGTGTGTACGGGGCCTAAGACGCACCTAGGTTTTAAAGGAGGAAAACAAGAAAAAAAATATTCTGAACCAAATGGGGTACCAAAATATTTACCTATGAAATGCAGCCTGATCAGTGCCAATGAAATGCAGCCTTACCAGTGCCAATTAAATGCAGCCTGATCACTGCCAATTAAATGCAACCTTACCAGTGCCAATTAAATGCAGCCTGACCTGTCCCATGAAATGCAGCCTGACCTGTGCCAATTAAATGCAGCCTGACCAGTGCCAATTAAATGCAGCCTTACCAGTGCCAATTCAATGCAGCCTGACCTGTCCTATGAAATCCAGCTTTATCAGTACCAATTAAATGCAGCCTTACCAGTCCCATAAAATGCAGCCTGACCTGTGTCCATTAAATGCAGCCAGACCTGTGCCTGGCGACTGGCAAGGATGTCATCACATTCATCTGTCCGCCTGTCACTCAGAAAACAGAGCAGCCCAAGTGGCAGTACTCCATTCGGCCGCTGGGGCTGCTCTGTCTTCTGTAAGATTCCCCAGCGCTTACGGGAGACGGCCTCCCTGTATTGTGACATGGCAGCAACGACTGGGGGGGGGGGGGTTGCCTGGTCAGTATTTGCTCCATAAGACACACAGGCATTTCTCGTCATTTCTGGGGGGGGGGGGGGGGGGGGGAGTGCATCTTATGGAGCAAAAAAATACGATAATTAATAATGAACAGCTCTAAAAGTACAGAGCTCACCATATCCTCTTTGTGGGACAAACACTCTAGCCGCCAAGTAAATCCCCATACAAATCTCTTTGTAGCCCAAGTCCAGGCTGGAAGAAAAGTCTGAGCTTCATACGTTTAGGGGATTGAAAAAAAAATACTCCTCTCGCAGGGTGTGATCACGAGTGGAGCCAAGCGTGGCCGAGCCTAGCCGAGTGTACCCGAGTGTACTGCGCTCGGTATATGTCGGCGGGAATCAGAGACAGGGGATGCCTATAATGCGCACCCACGATTTTCCCCTGTTTTTAAGGGGGAAAAAGTGTGCGTTATACGCCGATAAATACGGTACTTAGATAATGTTTCCCGTAGGGAAACAAAATAACCAACCTTTTTATTACCGTATTTATCGCGGTATAACGCGCTCCCACGTATACCGCGCACCCCTAATGTTGCCCCCGAAATTCCTGTAAAAAAAAAAGTTATATGATTTTATTACTTACAGTTTTGGTGTCTTCCCAGCGTCCATCGTCTGGTCCGGTGTCCGTCTGCGGCCTCGATGGTGTCCTCCCGGCTTCTCCAGCGCGCGCCTCAAGTCGAGTCCCCGCTTCCCGCGCTCAGTTCGAACGCCTCCGCCGACATATACCAAGTGCAGTACACTCGGGTACATTCGGCAAGGCTCGGCTTAGCTCGCACTCACGCTCTGTGACGTTTATGCGTGAGCACGAGCGAAGCCGAGCCTGGCCGAATGTACCCGAGTGTACTGCACTCGGTATATGTTGGCACAGGATTTCAAACTGAGCGCGGGAAGCGGCTATCGGCGTATTTTAAGGGGAAAATAGTGCGCGATATACACCGATAAATACGGTACTTATACTTTTTTTTTTTTGTGAGTGGATGTGCTTTTAGGGTTTCATTTATATAATTTAATGTCCCCTGTTTTTTTTTTTTTTTTTTTTTTGAATATTTGATAACTTTTTTCATTTTTTTATTTTGCTTTTTTACATCGTTTGTCTGCAAAAGCAACCTAAAATAATCAGGCTCATTAAAGGCCATTTTTTAGCAGAACATGTCCAGGATTGACGGAAAGGAACTTCCATCTTCAAGAGCTCCCTAAAGGCCAATTGCATCCTTAAAGAAAACACCAAAAACTACTTTTATTTCACCGTCCCAGTTAACTCTAATTCCGCGTACACACAACCGTTTTTAATGTCATGGAAAGTTTTTCTTGACGCGATTCTTGTCAAGCCTGCCTTGCCTTTACACAATCGTGAAAAAAAAAATGCTCAAGCAAAGCGCGGTGACGTACAACACGTACGACGGCACTATAAAGGGGAAGTTCCATTCAGATGGGGCCACCCTTTGGGCTGCTTTTGCTAATTTCGTATTAGTAAAAGTTTGGTGAGAGACGCGCTTTTCAGTCTTCGTGCTTTTCAGTCTGTTACAGCGTGACGAATGTGCTATCTCCATTACAAACGCTAGTTTTACCAGAATGAGCGCTCCCCCGTCTCATAACTTGCTTCTGAGCATGCATGTTTTTTCCCCGTCGTTAAAGCCCACACACGATCGTTTTTCAGGACGTGAAAAATGAAAACAGAGCATGTTCTACATTTTTAAAGGCCATTTTTCACGTCGAGAAATCGTTTTTAACTACATGCCGACCAGCCGCCGCAGTTCTACGGCGGCAGGTCAGCTCTCCTGCGCGAGAGCCCGCAGTATAACGTCGTCTCTTGAAGCGGCCACTAGGGGCGCGCGCGCCCCCGCTCGCTCCTGACTCCCGCGCGCGTGCCCGGCGGTCGCGATCATCGCCGGGCACACGCGATCGCTCGTTACAGAGCGGGGACCGGGAGCTGTGTGTGTAAACACACAGCTCCCGGTCCTGTCAGGGGGAGAAATGCCTGACCATCTGTTCATACAATGTATTAACAGCGATCAGTCATTTCCCCTAGTGAGTCCACCCCCCCCCCCCACACAGTTAGAACTCACCCAGGGAACATACTTAACCCCTTCCTCGCCCCCTAGTGTTAACCCCTTCCCTGCCAGTAGCATTTTTATAGTAATCAATGCATTTTTATAGCACTGATCGCTATAAAAATGCCAATGGTCACAAAAATGTGTCAAAAGTGTCCGAAGTGTCCGCCATAATGTCGCAGTACCGAAAAAAAACCTGATCGCCGCCATTACTAGTAAAGAAAAATATATTAATAAAAATGCCATAAAATGATCCCCTATTTTGTAAACGCTATAACTTTTGCGCAAACCAATCAATAAACACTTATTGTGATTTTTTTTTTACGAAAAATATGTAGAAGAATACGTATCGGCCTTAATTGAGTATATAGTAAATAGTTTTTTTATATATTTTTGGGGGATATTTATTATGGTAAAAAGTAAAAAATATTATTTTTTTTTCAAAATTGTCGCTCTATTTTTGTTTATAGCGCAAAAACTAAAAATCGCAGAGGTGATCAAATACCACCAAAAGAAAGCTCTATTTGTGGGAAAAAAGGACGCCAATTTTGTTTGGGAGCCACGTCGCACGACCGCGCAATTGTCAGTTAAAGCGACCCAGAGCCGAATCGCAAAAAGTGCTCTGGTCTTTGGGAAGCAATATGGTCCGGGGGTTAAGTGGTTAATGGCCAATTTAAAGAAATGGCATTTTTCACGTCATGAAAAACAGTCGTGTGTACGCTGCATTATGCATTTTGCCGAAATGGCAACATTTAGCCCAAATTTTCCCAATTTTCACCAAAATTTCAGACACATGAAAACTCCAATTGAAAAAGAACTCATTATCACTTCCTATTTTGCTCCGTTTGGTCCATGAGCCTTGCCTGCAGCAATGGTCCACTTAGTAGTCGCAGAACTGACACTCACAATGTTATGACAGTTAAAATCCCAGTTTTGATGCTGGTAAAGCCTCTTCGTTTAACGGATTATACAGCACAGAATGTGAAATTGCAGAGTCGTATTACTCTTTGTGTGAGCGCAGAACACAGGCATGCCTCCCCTTGAAAGTGGTGGTTAGCATGTGGTCAGAAAACAGTTTAATTATGTCCCTCAAGGTGGGTCGAGCCCAACAGGTGGCTCAGAGGAGCTGCAGTTTGTGCCGTTCAGTTAAACTGTCTTGCACAGGCTGTTTCAGTCACCACAATACTTGTGGGAACAGAATGATGTAAGTCTTGTCACACGATACGTCTCTCCTTGTCGGAGTCAAACATCAGGTCATTGATAAGCAGAATTTTTAATGTTCTCACAATTCCAAGACCGGGGGGGTCTTACCCAGCTTGGGGCGGGAGGGGAGTCCTTAAAGTATTAGCTAATAATGAAAAGATTACGATGATGACTTTAGATAAAAGTGCTATTAATGAATCCATAGTTATTTCTGTAACAGTACTTCCACCTGCACAGATACTAGACAATGGTGGAGCTTTACTCTGCAGGCCAAACTCTCTGCGAATGAAACCCAGAAATCAAAACTGGCCAAATTTTCCTGAGCAGGATTATGGAAAACAAGCTCAGAAATGGGACCAACTACTATAACAATATAAATTGAAATGTTGTCTGTTCTAATATCCCACGAAAAACATTGCATATTTACTCATAGGTGTTAATAAAACCTCAGAGTATGATTATTACACAATAAGCAAACATGGAAATAAATGACACATAAGAAAGACAGAAATAATAATAGTAAAAAAATGACTACAGAGTAATAAAATAATAACAGTAGTAGCCGCATTACATTGTAAAAAGAGTAGCAGTCACATTAGTAAAACCAGTGGGGTAGATTCAGGTAGGGGCGCGCACTACTACGGAGGCGCAGCGTACCGTTTTTACGCTACGCCTCCGTAAATTACGTGCGCTACGCTTCATTCACGAAGCAGTATTTCCGTAATTTGCGGGGGCGTTCCGTAAAAGTGGCCAGCGTAGGCGCCCGTAATTTAAATGATCCCGTAGGGGGCGTGGATCATTTAAATTAGGCGCGTTCCCGCGCCGAACGTAGTGCGCATGCTCCGTCAGGAAACTTTTCTGACGTGCATTGCGGTAAATTACGTCGCAAGGACGTCATTTGCTTCAACGTGAACGTAAATGGCGTCCAGCGCCATTCACGATTCACTTACGCAAACAATGTAATTTTCAAAAATCGCGACGCGGGAACGACGGGTATACTTAGCATTGGCTGCTCCTGCTAAGAGCTAAGACCAGTTTCCGCGGACATGTCCGATCGTGTGTAGGGCCTAGCGGACAGTTTTCCAGCGGACATGTTTCCAGCGGACAGGTTTCCAGCGGACAAAAGTTTCTTAGCAAGCTAAGAAACTTGTCCGCTGGAAACATGTCCGCTGGTTATGACATATAACCAGTGGCCCGAAATCCCGCGCATGCGTCAAATTTATTTGACGCATGCGTGGAAGCATTGAACTTCCGTGTTAGAGAATGTCGGTGTCTTCTACGTCACCACGTTCTCTGTCCGCGGGGATTTTGGTCTGATGGTGTCTACACACATCAGACCAAAAGCTCCCAGCAGACATGTCCGATGAAAACGGTCCGCGGACCGTTTTCATCGGACATGTCTCCTCGTGTGTACGGGGCCTAACAGCAGTAGTAGTAATAACATCAATAGAAATTACAATGATACTACTACCTATACTACTTGTAGTAGTAGTTATTGTAGCTGCAGAAAAAGTAATAATACTAATAATAGTAGCAGTAGTGGTAATAAAAACAATAATTATAGTAGTAGTAGCAGTGGTATTAGAAATATCAGTGTTTTGGGTGGGTGGTCTTGTACACAAAAAAAAAGGCACAATCCCCAAAGGTGCAGCTAATGAAAAAAATAAGATTTCCCCGAATCTCCCACAATAGAGACATGGGGAAATAGGGGATTTTTGCATGCCAAAAAAATAAAAAATAAATAAAATCATATACAAAAACAATGAAGAATAAGATCAACAATGTTCATTATACACCATTAAAATCTAGAAAAAAATCTCTAAAAGCATGTAGTACACACTACCAGACTTTTTACACATCCAACAGAGCATTTGAAGGAAATAAAGGATGATGGGATTGGCGTGTTTCCCCCAAGATGAGCTTCTTCAAGATACACTTCGTATGTGTAGCTTTTATGCTGGTAAATAATACAAACAATACATTATACTAACAGAGAAAAACTATAAATGAATACAAGTCAATAATATATATATATAAAACAACCGCAAGAAGGGAGCACAAAAAAAATATATATATATATATATATATATTTTTTTTTTTTTGGTGCTCCCTTCTTGCCGTTGTTTTTCCTTGTTCTGTTTTTCCCTCTTATTTTGTATTGACGTTTAATTATTTTTATAGTTTTTCTGTTAGTATAATGTATTGTTTGTATTATTTGTCAGCATAAAAGCTACACATACGAAGTGGATCCTGAAGAAGTCCATCTTGGGCGAAACTCATTGATCCCATCATCCTTTGTTCCCTTCAAATGCTCTGTTGGATGTATAACAATTCTGGTAATGTGTACTACATGCTTTTATAGATACTTTTTTCTAGATTTTATTGGTGTATCATAAACATTGTTAATCTTATTCTTCGTTGTTTTTGGATATGATTGTATTTGTTTTGTTTTTTTGGGATGCAAAAATCCCCTATTTTCTTGTGTCTCTATTATGGAAGGTCGAGGAGACCTTATTTTTTCAGTATTAAAAAAACCTGTGGTAGTAATAGTAGCAGTAGTAGTGGTAGTGGTAGCAACAGTAGTAGCATTAGCTGTAGAAGTAATACATTATTTTTATTGATAATAATAATAATAATAATAATAATAATAATAATTATAAAAATAATAACAATAATAATAGCAACATTAGTAATAATAATATTAATAGTTATAGCTGCAGTAGCAGCATTTAAAATGGTATTAGTAAAATTAATAACAATAATAATAATAACATAAATAGCAGTAACAATGGTGCTACTATTACAATTACTAGTAGTGGTAGTAATGCTAGAAGCAGAGGAAGTAATAATACTAATAATAGTAGCAGTTCTGGTAATAAAAACAATAATGATAGTACAGTAGTAGTAGTAGTAGTAGTAGTAGTAGTAGTAGTAGTAGTAGTAGTAATAGCAGTGGTAGAAATAGTAGCAGAAATAGTTGTATTGGTGGCAACAGTAATAGCATTAGCTGCAGCAGTAATATATTATTATTATTATTATTATTATTAATAATAATAATAACAGCAACAGTAGTAATAATAATACTAATATTCTTAGCAGCAGCTACAATAAAAATACTGTAGTATTAGTAAAAGTAGTAACACAAATAAAACATCAATAGCAGTAACAATGGCATTACTACTACAATTACTACTACTAGTAGTAGTAGTAGTAGTAGTAGTAGTAGTAGTAGTAGTAATAGTAATGCTAGCAGCAGAAGAATTAATAATACTAAAAATAGTAGCAGTAGTGGTAAAAAAAACAATAATGATAATAGTAGTAGTAGTAGCAGTGGTATTAGAAATATCAGTGGTAGTGATAGTAGCCGTTTCTAAAGGAGGTCATGCCGTGACTGGCAGGTCCCGCACGCATGCGCGGGAGAGACGTCACGCGACTCTGGCCAGTCACAAATCCCGAATTCGGGGTCCCGGAGGAAGAGGGGTGAAAATGGACGCTCGCTGATAGTGGGGACAGCGGTGACATTGCAGGCTTTGGTTTCAGGTAAGTGACACAGGTAAGCGATGCATACTAGCTCATTATGCTTTACCTTTGCAGGGAAATACAGAGGAAGTAAAACCCATCAGGGCACAGTGGCAACAATGGGCACAGTGGTGACAAAGGGCACAGTGGTGACAATGGACACAGTGGCAACAACTAAAGGGCACAGTGACATGCACAGTGGCAACAATGGGCACAGTGGCGACAATTAAAGGGCACAGACAGTGGTGACAATTGGCACAGTGGCGACAATTGAGGGGCACAGTGGCTGCGTTTGATGGCATGGCACAGTGGTGACAATTGATGGCACAGTGGCTGTGTTTGATGGCATGGCACAGTGACTGCGTTTGATGGCATGGCACAGTGGTGCGAATTGATGGCATAGTGACTGCATTTGATGGCATGGCACAGTGGTGACAATTGATGGCACAGTGGCTGCGTTTGATGGCATGGCACAGTGGTGACAATTGATGGCACAGTGGCTGCGTTTGATGGCATGGCACAGTGGTGACAATTGATGGCACAGTGGCTGCGTTTGATGGCATGGCACAGTGGTGACAATTGATGGCACAGTGGCTGCGTTTGATGGCATGGCACAGTGGTGACAATTGATGGCACAGTGGCTGCGTTTGATGGCATGGCACAGTGGTGACAATTGATGGCACTGTGGCTGCGTTTGATGGCATGGCACAGTGGTGACAATTGATGGCACAGTGGCTGCGTTTGATGGAATGGCACAGTGGTGACAATTGATGGCACAGTGGCTGCGTTTGATGGCATGGCACAGTGGTGACAATTGATGGCACAGTGGCTGCGTTTGATGGCATGGCACAGTGGTGACAATTGATGGCACTGTGGCTGCGTTTGATGGCATGGCACAGTGGTGACAATTGATGGCACTGTGGCTGCGTTTGATGGCATGGCACAGTGGTGACAATTGATGGCACAGTGGCTGCGTTTGATGGAATGGCACAGTGGTGACAATTGATGGCACAGTGGCTGCGTTTGATGGCATGGCACAGTGGTGACAATTGATGGCACTGTGGCTGCGTTTGATGGCATGGCACAGTGGTGACAATTGATGGCACTGTGGCTGCGTTTGATGGCATGGCACAGTGGTGACAATTGATGGCACAGTGGCTGCGTTTGATGGCATGGCACAGTGGTGACAATTGATGGCACAGTGGCTGCGTTTGATGGCATGGCACAGTGGTGACAATTGATGGCACAGTGGCTGCGTTTGATGGCATGGCACAGTGGTGACAATTGATGGCACAGTGGCTGTGTTTGATGGCATGGCACAGCGACTGCGTTTGATGGCGTGGCACAGTGGTTGCGTTTGATGGCATGGCACAGTGACTGCGTTTGATGGCATGGCACAGTGGTGACAATTGATGGCACAGTGGCTGCGTTTGATGGCATGGCACAGTGACTGCGTTTGATGGCATGGCACAGTGGTGACAATTGATGGCACAGTGGCTGCGTTTGATGGCATGGCACAGTGGCTGCGTTTGATGGCATGGCACAGTGGCCACGTTTGATGGCATGGCACAGTGGTGACAATTGATGGCACAGTGGCTGCATTTGATGGGCACAGTGAGGCTGCAATGTTTTTTTTGTTTGCGCCCCCCAACAATTTTGAGCACCAGTCGCCACTGAAGATGGGGCTCAGGAGGGCTGGAGGGGCTGCTGCACACATAGAATGTATGAAGGTAAAAAAAAACTTGAGCCAAGTTTACAACAACTTTAAATAATTGGTTCAGCACCCAAGGCGGCCATCTCACCTGTATAGGAAACCTAAGATTGCTCTAATCTTACAAGTATCTGTACATATTTTTATTTTCTCATCTCTCACATATATCCTTCCAAATTGCTGCAATTCCTGAGTCAAAAGGAAGACTGTTAAGAAAAACACTTTTCCGTCTCTCAAAAAAAAAAAAAAAAAAAACAAGCGTTCAAATGTTCTTTGGGATAAATGTTCGTCATAGGAGACTTCCCTTGGGAAAGTTTAAAGTAACCGCAGTCAG
Organism: Rana temporaria; assembly: GCF_905171775.1. Lineage (NCBI taxonomy): Eukaryota > Metazoa > Chordata > Amphibia > Anura > Ranidae > Rana > Rana temporaria. Next base: position 21,977,002 of record NC_053501.1, read on the forward strand.
TCATATCCACTTCATGTTAAACCCACCAGGGAAAAGCCCCATTAGTGTCAGAGTCCAGGATTTCAGCTCAATAGGCATCGTGCTCACCAATTACATAGAATTAAAGTCCAGTAATTTGACACATCTGCTGAGTACACCGCCACAAACTACCTCGGAGAGGCGAAGGGCCGCGTTGTTTGCAAGGTGGAAGCTCGCAACTCTAGAAGTGATGTATGTGGCCTACTGGCCTCAAAAAAAAAAAAAAAAAACGTTCACTTTATATTAATTTGTATTATAATTGATTGCATGAACTTTTATTCGTTTTAAGGCAGATCTCCAGGCACAAGAAAAAAAAAAAAGCCCTTTAAAAGATAAAATAACAAATCCACCTTTTGCGGCAATAATTCCTTTTCAGTCCAGAATTTTTTGCCGCAGTACTATTATATGCCACTAGATGTCTTCGGTCTTATGGTTAACATCATTCAGTGCACTTCCCCTGAGCCCAGGTCATCTGAGAACCAGCTCTGCCTGTGATTGGATAGGATAGTGAAAGGAGAAGCATCAGGCCTCGTACACACGACAGAGGAACTCGACGTGCCAAACACATCGAGTTCCTCGGCGAGTTCAGCCCTGAAGCCGCCGAGGAGCTCGGCGGGCCGCCTTCTCCCATAGAACAACGAGAAAATAGAGAACATGTTCTCTATTTTCTCGACGAGTTCCTCGGCGGCTCCATCGGGCCAAAAGTGTACAGACGACAGAGTTTCTCGGCAGAATCCCGCTCTGACCGAGTTTCTCGCCGAATTCTGCCGAGAAACTCTGTCGTGTGTACGAGGCCTGACAGTGATGAGCTCATCTCTCGGTCACTCTGGGCCAGATTCACAGAAAAAGTACGCCGGAGTATCTGCTGATACTCCGGCGTACTTTCAAATTTGCCGCGTCGTATCCTTATTTGTCATTCACAAACAAAGATACGACGGCTTTTGGCTAAGATCCGACAGGCGTACGGCTTCGTACGCCTTCGGATCTTAGGTGTAATTTTCTGGCGGCCGCTGGGTGGAGTTCGCGTCGTTTTCCAGCATCAGGTATGCAAATTAGCTGATTACGGCAATCCACGAAGATACGCGCGTTCGTCGCAATCTCTTACATCGTCGCTAGTCGGTTTTTCCCGTCGCAAACATAAGCCTGCTTTTTCATGGCTTACATTTAGAACAGCCATGTTAAAGTATGGCCGTCGTTCCCGAGTCGAATTTCAATTATTATTTTTTTTTGCGTAAGACGTCAGGGAATACGAAACGACGTAACGCACGGCGCCGTTCAAAAAATACGTCGGGGTGCCGTAATTTCGCGCAAAGCACGAAATTTTCACACGGAGCATGCGCAGAACGTTCGGCGCGGGAACGCGCCTAATTTAAATGGTACGCGCCCCATTTGAATTAGGCGGGCTTGCGCCGGACGGCTTTACGTTACACCGCCGTAAGTTTACACGCAAGTGCTTGGTGAATCAGGCACTTGCGCTGAAAACTTGCGGCGGTGTAACGTAAAGACGATACATTACGCCGCCGCAGATATCTGTGAATCTGGCCCTCTGCTCTCTCCTATCAGCATACTTCTTTCATCGTAAAAAGTTAAGATACATAAGAGTATAAAACAAGTCGATTTTTAATTAAATCAATATGTTAAAACATAAATATATATATATAAAAAAAAAAACATATCTCTGTCTATTCAATAAAGGGGGTACAACTGAAAAAGATGGCAGTACCAGTTCACCCTGTGTCAGTTAAATTGGCATGCCAATTTATATTATTTTTTTAAATATATATGTTTTAACATGTTGATGTTAATTTAATAAAAATTAACTTGTTTTATACTCTTGTGTGTCTTAAATTGTTATGGTGCCATTAAAGTCCACTAGGCTCAACCACAATTTTTACCACTTTGATAGGACATAGGCAGCCTTGGCGCATAGTTATGCCGGCGTAGCGTATCGAATATCCGCTACGCCGACGTAGCGCAGAGCGGCGAGCACAGTATTCACAAAGCACTTGCTCCCTAATCTACGCTGGGTTTCCTCGGCGTAACTCGTCGTAAGTGCCAGTGGTGAGTGAGGCATGCTAATGAGGCGTGACCCCATGTTAATTATGGGCCGAGCGCCATCAAGATACGAATAACGAACGGCGCATGCACCGTCCCATGGACGCTTCCCAGTGTGCATTCTCAGACTCACGTCGAAACAACTGCCTAAGTTACGTTGAATCACTGCCTACGACTTGAACGTAACCTACGACTAGCCCTATTCACGTACTACGTAAACGACGTAAAAAAACACGGCTGTGTTCCCTGGTGCAGCCATTTGCATTGATGCTGCTGACTTACACCTGCATTATGAGTCGTAACTTTACGTCGGACGTACGACTTACGTAAACCGCGTATTTTAATTTTTCCCGGGCGCAAGTACGTTCGTGAATCGGCGTATCTCACTCATTTGCATATTCAAATCGTAAATCAATGGGAACGGCCCTTGCGCCCGCCTTGCGCCGGAGGCCTTGCGCCAGAGGCCGCGGGCGTAGGTTTTCATCGCAAGTGCTTGGTGAATCAGGCACTTGCGATGAAAAATTGCGGTGGTGTAACGTATCTACGATACGTTACGCCGCCGCTCTCCTATGTGAATCTGGCCCATAATTCCTGGAGTTCAACTTTAATTATTATTATTCAGGATTTATATAGCGCCAACAGTTTGCGCAGTGCTTTACAATGTGAGGGCAGACAGTACAATTACAATACAATTCAATCGGAGGGCTTTGCTCATTAGAGTTCACAATTTAAAAAAAGAGGGTCAAGTGATACAAAAGGTAATAACTGTGGGAATATCCTCATCCTTACTTGGACCAAATAAGAGGTGCCCACTATAGGGACACCTTTCCCGGCCCACCAAGCGACCAGGGGTCAAGTCCCGGGGGGAAAAGTGTGGGAACTCCCACCCAAGATCCACTCCCCAACCAAAAAATAAATAAAAATGATACGCTCATATACATAATTACAAAACCGCCCCTGACAGTGACTCGAGCTGGGCATCGCCGCTTAGTGAAGGATTGGCTTGGCTGCTCTAGTCCTGCAAAGGGAACTGCGTTCCTGCTGTGAAAAAAGTGCAGGAACTCCGTTCCCACGCGTTCCCGCAGGACTTGAGCCCTGCAAGCGACACAGCGCACCTGTTAGCAAGTCAGCCATCTGCTTTTGGGTGCCATGGGTTGGCTCGATCTTGGGCAAATCCGGTTATTAGGTTCTGCTTATTATTAGCACGATGGTTGTGTTTTCTCTTCCATTTCATGCTTAGCGAAGTCCTCCTTTAAGGGCATATGAAGTGCAGTTAAGTTCGCGGGGCCAACAAAACACGCATTTATATCTCCATTTCAAGTTAGTTCTGTTTTCCATGATTCCAGAAAATTTGAAAGTATTAGATTTTAGAACATAAGAAGTATGAAAGAGTTATTGTTCTATCCCCTCTCCAGTCGTCCAAAATATGCCGTGGTGTTTCTGTTAATTTTCCTGGAAGTCACTATCCAAAGTACTGAAGTAAAATGGAAACACATGGAGGAACCTAAAATAACACACAATGCATCTAGGAGGACTGGGTCATTTTGGCTGTTATCCCTTCCTCCTGGGTTTGCCCATAAATAGACACAAGTTGGTTCGATCGCTCCGGATTGTTGTAAAGGGTGAGCTTTTAAACAAGCCAGCTTTTAAAATGATGCCGTACATTTAAAAAGCCACTCCGGGCAGAGAGTAATGTCATTCAGTAATGTTCAGATATAAGAAAATAGTCCGAAAAGTTTGCCTTAAAGTGCACCTATGCTTTGCCCAAGCAACCGGTTTACATAAACGTGTATCAAAACTGTAATAAGTTGCATCTTACCAGTTTTTAGATGTGGTCGCTGCATTCATTTTTACTTTTCAGACACTAAGCCTATTTTCAGCAAATTACCTTGATCCTGCCAGAAATACAGGGGTAGATTCACGTAGATCGGTGTTTCTTTGTGTGGGCGTAACGTATCCTATTTACGTTACGCCTCCGCAACTTTTACAGGCAAGTCCCATATTCTTAAAAGAAAGTTGCGGTAGCGTAAATAGGCCGGCGTAAGCCCGCCTCATTCAAATAGTGAAAAGATGGGCGTGTGTTATGTAAATTAGGCTTGACCCGACGTGATTGCCGTCCGTGTGCCGTGGAATTTCCCAGTGTGCATTGCTCCAAAGTACGCCGCAAGGACAACATTGGTTTCGACGTGAACGTAAATGACGTCCAGCCCCATTCACAGACGAATTACGCAAACGACGTAAAAAATTCAAAATTTGACGCGGGAACGATGGCCATACTTAACATTGGTACGCCGCACTTACGCCACCATATAGCAGGGGTAACTATACGCCGGGAAAAGCCTAACGTAAACGGCGTAAATGTACTGCGTCAGGCGGGCGTACGTTCGTGAATTTGCGTATCTTGCTGATTTACATATTTCGACGTGTAAATCAGCGTACACGCCCCTAGCGGTCAGCGGAAAAATGCAGTTACGATCCGATGGCGTAAGATACTTACGCCGGTCGGATCTAAAAGAAATCTATGCGTAACTGATTCTATGAATCAGGCGCATAGATACGACCGGCCAGACTCAGAGATACGACGGCGTATCTGGAGATACGCCATCGTATCTTCTCTGAATCTACCCCACAGTGTCCAGACAGACAGGAAAAACAATGTTATCTTTGTTTTGCAAACTACTAGCCCCCTGCATCCTTCATATAATTAGGGCGAACAGAGACAGACAGGGAGGCGTGGCCTGGTTTGAGTCATACACCTTCTTACAGGGTTTTTGCAGAGATGTTCGACCTCCAGGACGTCTTCATTAGATGTCTAGAGCTGAGACGGGCTCTGTCCTTGTCAGCACTCCAAGAGGTTGTTACATAAGGAAACGCGGTGGAGCCTTGAGCGGCACCTGTCATTTTAGTTTGGGTCACAACAAAAACAGACATATTGGAAGTCCAGCCCAGGCGACAAACATGGCTTCTTCCATAGATACAGTGGAGAGGTGAGTGTAGCCACTCAAGGACAAGGAATTATTAATATAATACAGGATTTATATAGCGCCACAGTTTGAGCAGCCCTTTACAATATGAAGGCAGACAGTACAGTTCCAATACAATTCAATACAAGAGGAATCAGAGGGCCCTGCTCGTAGGGGATGAGCTGATGGAGAAAATGAAAATACAGTTGTTAGGTGTGTGTAGGAAAGGCTTCTCTGAGGAGGAGGGTTTTCAGGGATTATCCAAAAGCTATTAGAGTAAGAGATAATCTGACAGATTGGGGTAAGGAGTTCCATGGGATTGGAGAGGCTCTGGAAAAGTCCTGGAGGCGAGCATGGGAGGAGGTGACGAGGAGCTAGAGAGCAGGAGGTCTTGAGAGGAACGAAGAGAACAATTAGGTTGGTATTTTGAGACTAGGCTAGTGATGAGCTGGGGGCTAAATTGTGGATTGCTTTGTAAGTTGTTGTTAGTATTTTGAATTTAATTTGTTGGGTGAGCGGAAGCCAGTAGAGGGATTGACAGAGAGGAGTAGCAGACACTGAGCGATTGGTTAGGTGGATGAGTCTTGCCGCAGCATTCATGATGGACTGAAGGGGGGATTAGTCTATGTAGAGGTAAGCCAATGATAAGGGACATTCAGTAGTCGAGACGAGAGATGACCAGGGAGTGAATTAAGAGCTTTGTTGTGTCATTGGTTAAAAAGTGACATATTTTGGAGATGTTGCGGAGGTTGAGGTGGCAAGATTTGGACAGTGATTGGACGTGGGGCTTAAAGGAGAGTTCAAAATGGGATGAGTGGCAGTGCTGGGGGGAGTTTTGATCTGCCAACTTAGGTGTTCTTGATCAAAGTCGTCTGCTGATCTGAGAACTGTAGTGGGGACTTTTATTGGCAACTCTAATCACAGGTAGTGTTACTCTCTGTGTCTTCGGCTCTGTGGTGTCTTGCAGCAGTGACACCTATGCCAAAATCAGGAGATAGGGTCTCCTCCAGCCCCTCCCACTTCACATTCCTCATCAGTCAGCTGACCTCTAGTCAGTTGGGTGGCCACAGGCTATAGGGACAGCCCTGCTGGGCGGCTGCGAAAAGGCTGGAAAAGTGGTGCAGGCTTCGGGAACAGCCCAGGATTCGGTGACCCATGGCAAATTGTCATTCGACCCCCGAGGGGGTCCCAACCCCCAGGTTGAGAACCACTAACCTAGAGAGAGTGGGGCCTAATCCCAACTTTTCTGTCAAGGCCCCATATACAGCCTGGACCAAGGAGCCCTACTAGAACACAGGGTTCACCTAGAAGACTAAGACAGGTGCTCACAGACACCACAAGGTCCCTTATTCCAGAACTACTGCTACCATGGCAACATTTTGGGCTAGGACAGCCTCACTTAAATTTATTTTGGGGAAGGTTAACCACTTGCCGACCGCCGCATGTATATGTACGTCCACAGAATGACACGTACAGGCAAATGGGCGTACAGGTACGTCCTTGCCTTTCCGCGGGTCGGGGGTCCGATGGGGACCCCCCCGCTACATGCGGCGGTCGGATTCCCGCGGGGAGCGATCCGGGATGACGGCGCGGCTATTCGTTTATAGCCGCTCTGTCGCGATGGCTCCCCGGAGCTGAAGAACGGGGAGAGCCGTATGTAAACACGGCTTCCCCGTGCTTCACTGTGGCGGCTGCATCGATCGAGTGATCCCTTTTATAGGGAGACTCGATCGATGACGTCAGTCCTACAGCCACACCCCCCTACAGTTGTAAACACACACTAGGTGAACCCTAACTCCTATAGCGCCCCCTGTGGTTAACTCCCAAACTGCAACTGTCATTTTCACAATAAACAATGCAATTTAAATGCATTTTTTGCTGTGAAAATGACAATGGTCCCAAAAATGTGTCAAAATTGTCCGAAGTGTCCGCCATAATGCCGCAGTCACGAAAAAAAATAATAAAACTATCCCCTATTTTGTAAGCGCTATAAATTTTGCGTAAACCAATCGATAAACGCTTATTGCCATTTTTTTTTACCAAAAATAGGTAGAAGAATACGTATCGGCCTAAACTGAGGGAAAAAAATAATTTTATATATGTTTTTGGGGATATTTATTACAGCAAAAAGTAAAAAATATTGATTTTTTTTCATAATTGTCGCTCTATTTTTGTTTATAGTGCAAAAAATAAAAACCGCAGAGGTGATCAAATACCACCAAAAGAAAGCTCTATTTGTGGGGAAAAAAGGACGTCAATTTTGTTTGGGAGCCATGTCGCACGACCGCGCAATTGTCTGTTAAAGCGACGCAGTGCCGAATTGTAAAAACGCCTTTGGGCATTTAGCAGCATATTGGTCCGGGGCTTAAGTGGTTAATCTCAAAGGGTAAAAGCTAACAGTTGATGGTGGTGTAGATATCCCAACCAATTCTGTAAATTCAATGCTTCAACTGGACAATGGATGATGTCACAGTCCGGCGTATGAAGCAAAGTTCTTCATTGTGCTAAAATGGGGTATAAGCAGGAAGTAACAAAATACTGACGCATTTCACACTAAGCAACGCTTACTCATAGAGTGTATTTAAATGCACACTCTCCCCATGCATTGTAGATTGTGGAATAATTCATTGTACAATTAAAATATACTCCCAATGGCAAGCTGGATGTGCTCTTGATTAATTGATTGATTAATAGATTGATAATTGTAAAATTGATGCTGAAGTGACATTTTAATGTATATATATATAACATTCTCAGGGCCCCTGTAACAACAGTCGTTGTTCTTTTTATAGTAAGAAAAAAAAATACATCATTTGTTCTGTATTTTTTATTGTACATGTGTGTTATTTTTTTATGTTTCTAAATACTATGTCCAACACAGGGGAGGTTAAGTATTCCCTGAGGATCCTGGGCCAGCAAGCTTTTTTTTTTCTGTCGCTTTTCAGCTAATCAACTCTAAAACTGAAGAGAGCAGAAAAAAATAAGTCTTCTGGTAGGTGAGCCACAGCAGGGCAATTAAGACGGAGCTGCTGAGGTTCACATCTGCTGCCAGACCGATGATACAGATCCACTGATGCTATCTATAGGCTCAATCCTTGCGAGAGATAAACAGCATACTCTAGAGAGAGAGATGAGCAGGAGGAAGTGCCGTGCTGAGAAAGTTGTGATCGGAGAGCGGGCTCGCGGCCCCTGTGGTCTGGCACTGATGAAGAAGATTTGGGGGGTGGGGGGGAGGTAGACTCACGCAGGTGAAAGGAGACTCGGGGCACACAGAGATATAAATATGTAGAGATCTGGCACTTCAAGTAAACAGATTCATGGAGATAAAAATACAAAAAAACAAGCCCCAAAAGCCGAGGCTGGAAAGCGTCTGCATGTGATGTGATTATGTAGCTGAGCTGAATTTTATAAAACACCTACACTTCTTCACCGCCGAATTTTGCTTTGAACCCGGCTTGATTCGTTTCAAGAGCAACTGCAAGTAAATTCAGTCAATGAGCTGCTATTGAGACTAGTTAATTAAAACCTCACTTAGACTTCGTATTTGGGTCTCCTCCAGTCCTTCTTTAAACGTTTTTATAGCAGTACATACCTCAGATACAGAAAAATTTAACTCCATTGCCAAAGCCAACCCAGTGCAGTGTTTATGTTCTATCGAATTCTCTGCCCAGGGTCCAGCAGTGGTTATGTCCTCTCTAGTGCTCTGTCCAGGGTCCAACAATGGTTATATCCCCTCTAGTGTTCTGTCCAGGACCCAGAAATGTGCTCTGACCAAGGCTTTGTGTTCGACCTCTCTAGTGCACTACCCAGGGCCCAGCAATAGTTATGTTCTCTTTACTGCTCTTTCCAGGGTCCAGCAATGGTTATGTTCTATCTAGTGCTCTGCTCAGGGCCCAGCAATGGTTATGTCCTTTCTAGTGCTCTATTAAGGGCCCAGCAGTGTTTATGTCCTCTCTAGTGCTCTACCCAAGGCCCAGCAGTGTTTATGTCCTCTCTAGTGCTCTACCCAAGGCCCAGCAGTGTTTATGTCCTCTCTAGTGCTCTACCCAAGGCCCAGCAGTGTTTATGTCCTCTCTAGTGCTCTACCCAAGGCCCAGCAGTGTTTATGTCCTATCTAGTGCTCTGCCCAGGGGCCAGCAATGTTTATTTCCTTTCTAGTGCTCTATTAAGGGCCCAGCAGTGTTTATGTCCTCTCTAGTGCTCTACCCAAGGCCCAGCAGTGTTTATGTCCTTTCTAGTGCTCTATTAAGGGCCCAGCAGTGTTTATGTCCTCTCTAGTGCTCTACCCAAGGCCCAGCAGTGTTTATGTCCTCTCTAGTGCTCTACCCAAGGCCCAGCAGTGTTTATGTCCTCTCTAGTGCTCTACCCAAGGCCCAGCAGTGTTTATGTCCTCTCTAGTGCTCTACCCAAGGCCCAGCAGTGTTTATGTCCTCTCTAGTGCTCTACCCAAGGCCCAACAGTGTTTATGTCCTCTCTAGTGCTCTACCCAAGGCCCAGCAGTGTTTATGCCCTCTCTAGTGCTCTATTAAGGGTCCAGCAGTGTTTATGTCCATTCTAGTGTTCTACCCAAGGCCCAGCAGTGTTTATGTCCTCTCTAGTGCTCTATTAAGGGCCCAGCAGTGTTTATGTCCTCTCTAGTGTTCTACCCAAGGCCCAGCAGTGTTTATGTCCTCTCTAGTGCTCTACCCAAGGCCCATCAGTGTTTATGTCCGCTCTAGTGCTCTACTCAAGGCCCAGCAGTGTTTATGTCCTCTCTAGTGCTCTATTAAGGGCCCAGAAGTGTATATGCCGTCATTACTGCTTTGCTAGGGGCCCAGCAGTAAGTATGTGATCTGTAGTGCTCTGTTCAGAGCCCAGCAGTGGTTATGTCTTCTCTATACTCTACCCAAGGCCCAACAGTGTTTATCTCCTCTCTATTTCTCTACTCAGGGCCATACCTCCCAACTTCCTGAAATGGTGACTGAGGCTGCATTCAGAGGCTGCATTCATGGCAATGGCGAGGCTGCATTCATGGCAATGACGAGGCTGCATTCATGGTAATGGCAAGGTTGCAGATGGGCACTCATTAGGCTGCATTGATGGGCACTGATCTGACTTATTTTGCTTCACAGTTCTTGATTTAAAATGTAAGTTTTCCCTGAAAATTCCCTCATAAAGTGAAGGTGCGTGTTATACGCATGTGGGTGTTATACACCAATAAATACGTTATATCCAAATAACACGCCTGAGCTCGTCCTTAGACTCTTCGCCACACACACCCACAAAGGCAAGATAATTCTTGTTGAGCAGTGTATCCGACAGAAGAACAGAGAACCTGCTCTCTATCTAAGTTCGACGAAAAAAGTCCGATGGGGCATACACAAAGTCGGAATATCTGATAAAAAGCTCCCATCTAAATTTTTCCATCGGAAATTCAAACCGTGAGTTTCCGTCTGCATTACACGTCTCTCATTTAAAAAAACAGGCTGTCCTGCTTAACTGCAGTGGAGGTCCGCCGTGCTGCTTTTTCCTCTACCACTCAAGCCCTGCTGTACATGGACTGCAAGAGGTTGATACATTTTTTATGTAGCGCTACCCCAGCAGGGGCTGCTGGATGTTGTGGTCACCCTGCCCGACATTCACTTCCCAGTCACTCTTGAGACAATGAACAGTCCATATGTTTGTTTTGTATTTTATTGAGGGGTTTTCAACTTGGATATGGTAAGAGAAAATCATGGGATGCCCAGAATCAATTATGGAATCAATAGGATGTTAAGCTAGAACCTCTTTTTACACCTCTAGAGTTCCAGTCTCCTCCAGCACAATGTGTAGTATGTTCCTCTCTCTCTCCTGTACAATACTTTGTTCCTGGTACAGCTAGCACATGGTTAGGCCTGACTCTGGTTCCAGCCAGGCCTTAGCAACTGCCATTTGCAGGCCGGGACCCTGGGCCCCTTTAGTGTAGCAACAAAATAGGAATAGTCTTTAGTGCTAGCTGACCTTTGGTGGACTACAGCTCCCAGTCAGTCATCGTCAGGCCCTGCCAGCCCTCCTGGCTGCAGCTGCCCGACTCCACTGCCCATGACATTACAGTCTCTCCTGCTGACTCTACATCTATCTCAGACTGCACTCACCCAGTCCGCTCCGACATGCCTCTCCAGCTCACCCAACTGTGCCTGTCACCAACTGTGCCTGCACTCCGGTGGATCCCTCCTGGAGACTTGCCCAGTAACACTAGCTACCGCTGTCTTCTCGGTTACTCTCTGTGCTGTCCAGATCCTTCTTTGTTACTCAGGAAGGCTACGACTTGCACCCGAACCCCTCAGGCACAAGGTCACCCCTCAAGGCCAACCAATCTAGTGCTCCATCTCCAGCTTCTTCCACCTGACAACTCCTCCCCAGCTGGGCTGACCCCCGGTATTTCAAGGAGGCATGCCCCCTGCCAATCCGAGTCGGGGATTGGACAGGGCTCCCTGAGACACCCCAGACAGCTCCACATCTCTTCTCCTCCTTCCTTATAGAATCCTCTAGAACAGTGGTTCTCAACCTTACTAGTGCCGTGACCCCTTGATAAAATTTCCCAAGTTGTGGGGCCCCCTAACAGTAAAATTATTTTTGTATAGTGGGTTGTCAGCACCCAAGGCAAGACAAGTAATTTGTGCCCCTAACCAACGGACATTTAGTCCCTTCCACTTGTACAGTACAGTGTTGGTGGGGAGGTGGGATCAGTGGCAATGTTGGGGGGAGTTCTGATTAGCCAACATAGGTGCTTTTGATCAAGGTTATCTGCTGATCTGAGAACTGTGGTGGGGACTTTTTGTGGCAACTATAATAACAGATAGTCTTACTCACTGTGTCTCCGGCTTCACTTTGTCTCCAACTTTGTGGTGTCTCGTAGCAGTGACACCTCTGCCGAAATCAGGAGATAGGGTCTCCTCCAGCCCCTCTCACTTCACATTCATCACCAGTCAGCTGACCTCTAGTCTCTGCCCCTCAGCCATGCCGTGAACTAAATAGGCGGCTGCGAAGAGGCTGAGTGGATGGCCGCGGGCTCCAGGGACAGCCCTGCTGGTCGGCTGCAAAAAGGCTGGGAGAGTGGTGCGGGCTTCAGGAACAGCCCATGATTTGGTGACCCCTGGAAAATCATCATTCGACCCCCAAGGGGGTCCTGACCCCCAGGTTGAGAACCACTGCTCTAGAAGCTAAAGGGAGCTAACCAAAAGATGATACTGGGCCATATTCTGAGAGAAGTTACGATGGAGTATCTCAGGATACTCCATCGTATCTCTCTTTTTTGGCCCGTGTATCTATGCGACTGATTCTTAGAATTATTTTCGCATAGATACACTTAAGATCCGCCATGTGTAAGTCACTTACACTGTCGGATCTTAAATGTAATTACGCCGCCCGCCCCTAGATGGCATTTACGTGAAGGTCTCATTTGTTTATGCAAATGAGCATGCTACGCCGATTCCCGAATGATTTCGTGTCGCGTACCCGTCGCTAACGTCGTTTGCGTAAGCGGAAACTTACTCCTGCTATATGAGGAGTAAGTTTCCGCATGTCCCACGTAGGCCATGTTACGGATAGCGTCGGGTCCGCGTCGTGTTTTTCGGTCGGCTACGTCGTTTCCCTAAGTCGTTCTTGAATACGACTTTACGTCAATGACGCACACGTCGGCGTCATTGACGTTTTCCGCCGAGAACTGGAGCATGCGCACTGGGCTTTTTTAAGCCTGGCGCATGCGCAGTTACTTAGAATCAGGGGCGCGCTTAATTTGAATAGAAGCCGCCCCCTTGAAGATACGCGTGGCTACGCCGGGCCAATTTACACTCCGCCGCCCCAAACTACGGAGCAAGTGTTTGGGGAATACAGCACTTGCTCCTGTAGTTTGGGGCGGCGGAGTGTAAATGCCTTACGCGCCGCCCGCGGACATTTAGAGAGAATATGGGCCTCTGTCTGTGAGTCACCAGCTTACTCCCAGTCCCACAGATCAAAATAAACAGGCCTAGCCCTGATTAAATTTATCTGCGCTTACAAAAAAAACTACTTCTAGCACCTACCTAAAATAGAGGGTGCTAAATTTAATAAAAAAAATAATAATTATAATTTAATGATGTATTAATGGATAAGGCACTGCATTGATTTGTGACTTTTACTGTATATCTGTTCAGCTTTAACTTCCAGTATCTGGTTTATTATTAGTCTGAAATTAGTTTTTTGCTTAAAGGTTTTTTTTTTTTAGGCGGTCACATGACCACAATGACTGACAGGTCGTGAAGTTGCGATAAGTCAGCCTAAGCCTTAGACGCGTCTCATTTTGTGACGCCGTTATGCTGAAATGATTCCCTCAAGTCACCGGAGGCAGAAGAAAAAAATAGAAAAAGAGGCTTTGCTTCCTGTCATTAGAAAAAAAAAAGAAAAAGAAAAAGACAACGGCTTTACTGTTTTTTTTTTTTATTATTATTCTCCTCCTACCCATCTAATACAATTCCAGTTTTAGACGTTCAACTAGCTTGTCATCTAGCGGCAAGTGATGACATCATTAATTATGTATGGATTTGGAAACCTCAAGAAGTGTGTAGCCAGATTGCATTGGCTTTTAAACTCTTTTGATTAATAAAACATGGGGTCTCAGGATATTTGAATTGCCTGGGCTATAACCTGGTGAAAAGAAGGATCGCTGTACAAAGCTGAACGATCTTCAGCCCCCGATAAGTTATTTTACTTAGCGCAGTGGACAAACACAATAACAAATGAGGCTGCACAATATACTCATTTTTTTCCGAAGCGCTATTAATATTTGATGAATATTTGACATCGAGATAAAAAACAATGTTTCCTATCAGGCTTTTATTTTTTTTTGTGCCTCCCCGTATTACAATTTCACAAAAAAGGAAACACAGATTCGGGGGTTTTTCTTTTATCACGCCGCTCCGGTTCCCTTTTATCTCCGAGCTGATTAAGTGAAAAAGAATGAAAATTGCACTCTACAGCCTTAATAATGCGAGGTGTTGAGGGACGCTTTATTAGCCACAGAGAGAGGGAAAGAAGTTTTGTTTCATAATGTATTTTTAGATGGAATGTTATCTAGGAAAGTCGTTTAAAATGTATAGGGGTGTGATAAATGACGTCCCAGCGGAATACCTCCAGAAACCACGTCCATGGTATCTTAGAATAAGTCTCACTAATCAACCTCCAATCTATTTTGGGAGGAAGCTTGCATGCGATTATTTTTAATTTCTGGCGAAGAAAAAAGGTTTGGGGGCGCTCATTTCTGGTGTTTGCAAAATGAACAAGCACTGAGGAACGCATATGGAATTCTGGAGTGCATTACTACAGGGGTAACTGTCAGGAGAAAGGAGGTCCTGATTCCCCTATACTTGGGTGTTTTTCAGATTTGGTGTTTGCAAAACTAAAACAGTTTTTATTGCTAGAAAATTACTTGAAACCCCCAAACAATATATTTTTTTTCTAACACCCTAAAGAATAAAATGGCGGTCATTGCAATACTTTTTGTCACACCGTATTTGCGCAGCGGTCTTACAAACGCACTTTTTTGGGGGAAAAAAATCACTTTTTTGAATTAAAAAATAAGACAACAATAAATTTGGCCCAATTTGTTTATATATTGTGAAAGATAATGTTACGCCGAGTAAAATGATACCCAACATGTCACGGTTAAAAATTGCGCCCGCTCGTGGCATGGCATCAAACTTTTAACCTTTAAAAATCTCGATAGGCGACGTTTAAAAAATTCTATAGGTTGCATCTTTTGAGCTACAGAGAAGGTCTAGCGCTAGAATTATTGCACTCGCTTTAATGCCCCGTACACACCATCACTTTATGTGATGAAAAAAAAGACGTTTTTAAAAACGTCACTTTAATTGACCGTGTGTGAGGGAAAACGTCGTTTTATGTCTTGTAAAAAACGACCAAAAAAAATTGAAGCATGCTTCAATTTTATGTGTCGTTTTTCAAAACGTCGTTTTTTACTTCACAGAAATTGACCGTGTGTAGCAAAAAACGTCGTTTAAAACAACGTTTTCTCACCCGCGCATGCCCAGAAGCTAGTTATGAAGCGAGCTTCAATGGAAAAAGTGGTGAACGTAACCTCACTTTGCAAGAACATTGTGAGAAAAACAATGGTGTGTAGGCAACTTCGTCTTTGAAAATTGAAGTTTCAAAAATGTAATTTTTTACTTCACAGAAAATGTCGTTTTTTTTCATCACATAAAGTGATGGTGTGAATGCGGCATTACGATCGCGGTGATACCTCACTTGTGTAGTTTGAACATCGTTTTCATATGCGGGCGCTACTCACGTATGCGTTCGCTTCTGCGCGCGAGCTTGTCGGAACGTGGCGCTTTAAAAAAAAAATTTTTTTGTTTTCTTATTTATTTTTATTTATTTTATTATTTTTTACACTGAAAAAAATTAAATAAAAATGTGATCACTTTTATTCCTATTACAAGGAATGTAAACATCCCTTGTAATAGAAAAAAGCATGACAGGTCCTCTTAAATATGAGATCTGGGGTCAAAAAGACCTCAGATTTAATATTTAGACTTAAATGCAAAAAAAAAAAAAAAAAATTGAAATGTTGTCATTTAAAAAAATGACAACAAAAAAATGTGCCTTTAACCACTTCCATACCGGGCACTTATACACCTTCCCGCCCAGACCAATTTTTAGCTTTCAGCGCTGTTGCACTTTGAATGACAATTGCGCGGTCATGCTACACTGTACCCAAACTTTTTTATCATTTTGTACCCACAAATAGAGCTTTCTTTTGGTGGTATTTGATCACCTCTGGGATTTTTTTTTTCTGCAAAAAAATAAAAAAATGACCGAAAATTTTGAAAAAAAAAAGTTTTTTTTTGTTTTTGTTATAAAACATTGTAAATAAGTACGTTTTCTCCTTCACTGATGGTACTGCACTGACAGGCACTGATAAGGCGGCACTGATGGACACCAATGAGGTGGCACTGATGTGGTGACATTGATGGGCACTAATATGCAGCACTGATGGGCGGCACGCATGGGCACTGATAGGCGGCACAGATAGGTGGCATGGATGGGCACAGATAGGCGGCACGGATGGGCACGGATAGGCGGCACAGATGAGCACAGATAGGCGGCACGGATAGGCGGCACTGATGGGCACGGATAGGCATGGATAGGCGGCATGGATGGGCACTGATACGCGGCATGGATGGGCACTGATACGCGGCATGGATGGGCACTGATAGGTGGCACGGATGGGCATAGATGGGCACTGATAGGTGGCACTATCATATGTGTTGTACTAATGGATGCCAATCAGTGCCACACAATGCCTGCCAATCAGTGATGCCCATTGTGGGCTCTGATTGGCATCCATTGTGGGCACTGATTGGCATCCATTTTTTGTGTCATTGTCATCCCTGGTGTTCTAGAGTGGCATACCTGTGTTTTTATTTTTTGCATCCCTGGTGGTCCAGTGGGCCTCCTCGGGGGGGCTGTGCTGATAATCGATCAGCACAAACCCCCCCTGTCACAGGAGCAGCCGATCGGTTCTCCTCTACTCGCGCCTGTTTACATCGTGATCAGCCGTGATTGGACACGGCTGATCACGTGGTAAAGAGTCTCCGTGAGAGACTCTTTACCTAGATCGGTGTTGCGGGGTGTCAGACTGACACCCCGCAACAACGATCGCCGTGATGCGCGCCCCCGGGGACGCGCAGAGGCTCAATAGTCCACTCAGGATATTGAAAGCACTTTGCCGACGTCAATTTGTCATTGGCGGGCGGCAAGTGGTTAAAGGGGTTGTAAAGGTACCATTTTATTTTTCCTAAATAGCTTCCTTTACCTTAGTGCAGTCCACCATCACTTACCTCATCCTTCCATTTTGCTTTTAAATGTCCTTCTGAGAAATCCCCACTTCCTGTTCTTCTGTCTGTAACTCCACACAGTAATGCAAGGCTTTCTCCCTGGTGTGGAGTGTCGTGCTTGACCCCTCCCTTGGACTACAGGAGAGTCAGGATGCCCACTAACACACAGCTCCTTTCTCTATCTGCAACTTAGAGAGCGTCCTGACTCTCCTGTAGTTTTTTTGCCCCCCTTCCAAGCCAAGTCGCCAGGACCCTATTTCTAGTCGCCATGGCGACCTGGCGCCCGGGATTTGTCGAGCCCTGCTTTATTAATAAAAAAATAATCCAGCGGTGGTAATCCACTGTCGATGCGGCTCCCTGCTTCAACGTTGTCTTCTATCCAGCGACGGATGATCTCTCCAGCGACGGATGATCAGCGGTCCGGTCCAGCGATGAGAAGATCCATCCGCCCCCTCTGACGCACCCTCGTACGTCACTGGGAAAGACCGGTCTTTCCGTACGAGGATGCGTCAGAGGGGGCGGGGTCACGTGACGGGTGGCCCGCTTCCCCTATATAAGTAATGTCAAAGCTCCAGCGCGTCATTCCGCTGGGCTGTGTCCAGCGGAGAGTGGAGCTCACCTGCTGCGCTCTGGACGGATGGATCTTGTCATCGCTGGACCGGACCGCTGATCATCTGTCGCTGGAGAGATCATCCGTCGCTGGATAGAAGACAACGTTGGAGCAGGGAGCCGCATCGACAGTGGATTACCACCGCTGGATTTTTTTTTTTTAATAATAAAGGAATTTTTTCTACGGTGTCTGTGTGTATTTTTTTTTAACTATTTAAACTTCCTTCGTGAAATGTGAGCTGGCGCCATCTGGTGGTGAGCCGTTGGTATTACAAGTTATTACCACCAGATGTGTAAGCTGGCGCCATCTGGTGGTGGCCGTTGGTATTACAAGTTAAGCATTACAAGTTAAACAGCAATTCTAATGTAATTTTTCACTATTTTCACTGCCATCTTCTTCCCTCTAATTAGAACCTCCAAACATTATATATATTTTTTATCCTAACACCCTAGAGAATAAAATGGCGATCGTTGCAATACTTTCTGTCATGCCGTATTTGCGCAGCGGTCTTACAAGCGCACTTTTTTGGGAAAAAATTACACTTTTTTTAATAAAAAAATAAGACAACAGTAAAGTTATCCCCATTTTTTTTAATATTATGAAAGATAAGGTTACGCCGAGTAAATTCATACCCAACATGTCCCGCTTCAAAATTGCGTTCGCTCGTGGAATGCCGACAAACTTTTACCCTTTAAAATCTTCATAGGCGACGTTTAAAAAAATCTACAGGTTGCATGTTTTGAGTTACAGAGGAGGTCTAGGGCTAGAATTATTGCTCTCGCTCTACCAATCGCGGTGATACCTCACATGTGTGGTTTGAACGCCGTTTACATATGCGGGCGCTGCTCACGTATGTGTTCGCTTCTGTGCGCAAACTCGTCGGGGCGGGGCGCGTTTTCTGGCTCCTAACTTTTTTAGCTGGCTCCTAGATTCCAAGCAAATTTGTCAAACCCTGTAATAAATGAATTTTTTCTACGGTGTCTGTGTGTATTTTTTTAACTATTTACACTTCCTTCGTGAAATGGTAGAGGTACAGTGTACCCCATTACCAATTCACATAGGGGGGGCCAGGATCTGGGGGTCCCCTTTGTTAAAGGGGTCTTCCAGATTCTGATAAGCCCCCCGCCCGCAGACCCCCACAACCACCGGGCAAGGGTTGTGGGGATGAGGCCCTTGTCCCCATCAACATGGGGACATCCTCCCCATGTTGAGGGCATGTGGCCTAGTGCGGTTCAGGAGAGGGGGGGCCGCACTCTGTCCCCCCCTCTTTTCTGCAGCCGGCCAGGTTAACGTGCTCGGATAAGGGTCTGGTATGGATATTTGGGGGGAACCCCATGTCATTTTTTTTTAAATTGATGGCGGGGTTCCCCTTAATATCCATATCAGACCTGAAGGGCCTGTTAATGGAATTTGGGGGGGACCCCCAGGCTTTTTTTTTTTTTAATGAATCATCTCTGAATTGCCAGAGCCGACAATTCATTAGAGCCGCAAAGCCGGATTAAAATGCCTTTTTTTCTTTCAGAAATGACACTTTGTGCAGAGACAGTTCTATGTACGGGAAACATGCGCTTTTTCACATGCTGACTTTACACCCCCCCTAGGTACGAAATTTAAAGTAATATTACACTTTTATTGTTTCACTTTTAGCATTATTAAATTCACTGCTCCTGAAAAAACGGCAGTTTTTAAAACTTTTTTTTGCATTGATACATGTTTCCTGGGACAGGACCCAGGTCCCCAAACACTTTTTAGGACAATAACTTGCAGATTAGCCTTTAAAATTAACACTTTAGATTTCATATGTTCAAGTCCCATAGACTTTAACGGGGTTCTAAAGTTTACACGAACATTTGGTGTGTTCGCAAGTTCTGATGCGAACCGAACAGGGGGGTGTTCGGCTCATCCTTAGTGTAGACTTTCAGTGCCTATCAGTGCAGCCTCCTCAGCGCACATCAGTGAAAGAGAAAAATTACCCGGTTGCAAACTTTTATAACAAACTATGAAAAAAATTTGGTCTTTTTTCGTTTGTTTAGCACAAAAAAAAAACAAAAAAAAAAAAACAGTGGTAATTAAACCACCAAAAGAAAGCTTGATTTGTGTGAAAAAATTATAAAAATAAATTGGGTACAGTGTTGCATGAGCGCCCAATGGTCATTCAAAGTGTGACAGCGCTGAAAGCTGAAGATTGGCCTGGGTACGAAGGAGCTGAAAGGTCCCGGTAGGCAAGTGGTTAAGTAAGATTACAAATGATGAATGTATTTAGACAATATTTGTTTATCCCGGAGTTCAGCTTTAAGGTTTGCATCCTTTTAGTGGGAATCGAGGCGCTGCCCGTGTTCCTTTCTTTGCCCCCCCCCCCCATACTGGTCCGGGCGTCAGAATTCACAGTCATGTTGTAAATTGCTAGTTGAAGCCGCATTTGGCTCAAAGGCTCTCACAGTTTCATTTGACAAATCTCAGGAAACTTGCGGATTCATCAAATATACAGCACTTGGCCATGCATCGCAACTCATGGCTCAGCCATTGCTCAGAAAACAAGAACGTCAACAAACAATGAAAGGTCAGCACTGTTTAATTTCGCAGCACTAACGCGGCGCGAGTTCCGTCTTTGGGTGTGCCAGGCTGCGCTCTAAACATAGATGAAAAGGCTTTTTGCGAGCCACTTGGTGGTTTTTTAGAAAGTTGCTTACAGACCGTCAGACTTTGCCGCGGGTGGGGCTCCGCACACAACGTGTTTCACATTAGCCTGGCTGTTTAGTCATTAATCTTACGGTTTAAAAAAATAAACACGCCGGGTCCACGCTGGACATTTTTTCACAGCGCAGTTCTTCCTTTGTGAATTATTTAGGTCTAGAGCAATTAAAAACAACTCCAGTCCTGGACTGACGCAGAATTATTTATTGTACCGTGTTTCCCCGGAAATAAGCCCGGGTCTTATATTAATTTTGGTAACCTAAAACACACTGGGCCAGATTCTCAAAGGCGTTATGACGGCGCAACACCATTAGCGCCGTCGTAACTCCTCATCTGGCCCCGGATATCTATGCGACTGATTCTTAGAATCAGTTGCGCATAGATACCCATTAGATCTGACATGCGTAAGGCTGTTACGCTGTCAGATCTTAAAAGTAATTTTTTTTCCCGCCGCTAGGTGTCGCATTGTCGTTTTCCCCGTCGTCTATGCAAATGAGGTAAGTACGCGAGATTCCCGAACCTACGCGCGTCCGACGCTGAGCATTTACGTTGTTTCCGTAGCGTACGCGATGCGTAAGGTTGCCCTATTAGCAGGGGCAACCAATGTTAACTATGGCCGTCGTTCCCGCGTCGAAGTTTAAAAAAATACGTTGTTTGCGTAAGACGTCCGTGAATGGCGCTGGACGCCATTTACGTAAACGTCTAAGCAAATGACGTTGGGGCGACGTCATTTAGCGCAATGCACATCGGGTAATTTACCCGACGGACCATGCGCAGTACGCTCGGCGCGGGAGCGCGCCTAATTTAAATGGTGCCCGCCCCATTTGAATTGGGCGGGCTTGCGCCGAGCGAATTAACGATACACCGCCGCAAGTTTACAGGTAAGTGTTCTGAGAATCAGGATGTAAACCTGTAAACCTGCGGCGGTGTAGCGTAGAGCACATACGTAACGTATGTGCTCTACGCTACACCGCCGCAGGTTTACAGGTTTGCCCAGGAGCAACGTCAATGTATGAGAATCTGGCCCACTAGGGCTTATTTTCGGTACACGATATGTACAATGATCTTAACCAGTTGGTAACCGCCCTATAGCCAAAATACGGCTACAGAGCGGTTCCTGTACTCTAGGAGGGCGTCAATGTACGTCCTCCCAGAGACTGCGTTGTGCGCGCCCGAGCGGGCGCGCACACGCGATCGCCGGTGCTCGCCGGGTCTACGGGACCCGCAGCAACAGCACTCGCGGTAAGGAGCCAATGGAAGCGGCTCCTTACCACGTGATCGCGCCGTCCAATGACGGCGCGATCACTTGTAAACAAACCGGCGTCATGTAATGACGCCGGTTCCTCCCTCTCCTCTCTGTACCGTTCGGTACAGTGTGAGAGGAGAGGGAGGGGGGGGGGATCGGGCGGCAGCAGCAGCCGCCGCACTGTGGGCTGGATCTGTGACAATTGCAGTCACAGATCCAGCCATCCCTGCGCAATACTCTGCAGTAAAAAAAAAAGAATGATGAGTGCAATACTCTGCAATACCCCACCCCATACTCTGCAATACCCCACCCCATACTCTGCAATACCCCACCCCATACTCTGCAATACCCACCCTGGGGGGGTGGGGTATTGCAGAGTATGGGGTGGGGTATTGCAGAGTATGGGGTGGGGTATTGCAGAGTATGGGGTGGGGTATTGCAGAGTATTGCACTCATCATTTTTTTTATTTTACTCTGCAATACCCACCCCCCCATACTCTGCAATACCCACCCACCCATACTCTGCAATACCCACCCACCCATACTCTGCAATACCCCCCCCCCATACTCTGCAATACCCCCCCCCATACTCTGCAATCCCCCCCCCCATACTCTGCAATACCCCCCCCCATACTCTGCAATACCCCCCCCATACTCTGCAATACCCCCCCCCATACTCTGCAATACCCCCCCCATACTCTGCAATACCCCCCCCCATACTCTGCAATACCCCCCCCCATACTCTGCAATACCCCCCCATACTCTGCAATACCCCCCCAATACTCCGCAATACCCTCAATACTCCAATACCTTGCAATACGTCGCCTATGGGGATTTTTAAGTAGCAACGTTTGGCGCAATTTCACGAGCGTGTGCAATTTTGAAGGGTGACATGTTGGGTATCTATTTACTCGGCGTAACTTCATCTTTCATATTATGCAAAAACATTGGGCTAACTTTACTGTTTTTTTTTTTTTTTAAGCACAAAACTGTTTTTTTTTTAAAAACACGCGTTCAAAAAATTGCTGCGAAAATACCGTGCAAGATAAAAAGTTGCAACAACCGCCATTGTATTCTCTAGGGTCTTTGAAAAAAAAGCATATATAATGTTTTGGGTTTCTATGTAATTTTTTTAGCAAATAAATGATGATTTTTACATGTAGGAGAGAAATGTCAGAATTGGCCTGGGTGCTCCAGAACGCCTGATGGTGCTCCCTGCATGTTGGGCCTCTCTATGTGGCCACGCTGTGTAAAAGTCGCAAACATGTGGTATCGCTATACTCGGGAGGAATAGCAGAATGTGTTTTGGGGTGTAATTTGTAGTATGCATATGCTGTGTGTGAGAAATAACCTGCTAATATGACAGAAACTAGATTTTTTTTTTTTTTTTTACAGAATTTTCAGTCTTTTTTCTTTTATAGCGCAAAAAATAAAAACCGCAGAGGTGATCAAATACCACCAAAAGAAAGCTCTATTTGTGGGAAAAAAAGGACAAAAATTTCAGATGGGTACAATGTTGTATGACTGAGTAATTGTCATTCAAATTGTGAGAGCACCGAAAGCTGAAAATTGGTCTGGTGATTAAGGGGGTTTTCGTGCCCAGTGGTCAAGTGGTTAATGTGGTTGTAACCCTAAAAAAAAAAAATCCTTTTCCTTTAAATCATAATAGATTGCATAGTGCTTCTGCTGTGTCATTTATCTAGTGGGTCCCCTGTCTTATCCCCCCTCCCCCTCCCTGTCAGGTCAGAATTTAAAAAGCATCCTAAAATCCATCCTCATAGAATTACTGTATGCAATTACATTTTTAGGAATGTGGGGTGCAGTGTGTCCCCCTTTGTGATTTCTTTGTGGGCATTACCGGTACCTTTCTTTCAGCTGACCTGGCGGTCGCATGGTCTCCTTGGGCTCTTCTCTTTCTTCCGGAATCCCCGCTGGTGTTGGCCCGCTCTGTGCACTGGAAGGGGATGCCGTGGGCGTCGGGTGGGAGGAGAGCAGAGGAGGGGGGAGCCGGTGTCCCGTTGGCATCTGTCCGCTCCGTGCACCGAGGAGGGAGGGGCTGCGGGAGGAGAGCAGAGGGGGGAGCCGCTGTCTTACTGGCATTGGCCCGCTCCGTGCACTGGGAGGGGGGGCCGTGGGCATCGGGCGCGAGGAGAGTGGAGAAGGGGGGAGACGGTGTCCCGCTGGCATCTGTGCGCTGAGGAGGGAGGGGCTGCGTGCATCGGGCGGGAAGAAAGTGGAGGGGGGAAGCCGCTGTCTCACCGGCGTTGCCCAGCTCCGTGCACTGTGGAGGGGGGGCGGGTGTCAGCCAGGAGGAGAGGAGAGGACCTCCAAGGTGGATTAACATTTTTTTAACACATTTTACTGGGGCTTATTTTCAGGGTAGGGCTTATATTGCAGCCCTCCCTGAGAATCATGCTAGGTCTTATTATCGGGGAAACACGGTAAAGGGAATCTCCTGTAGGGCTCATTTACACAGTGGTAAAGGGGTAGTAAAAGCAGAAGGACAAGGATGCAAGGATTCTTCACACCCTAGGCGAAACCTAATTTTGCTGCCTCCCTCTTGGCTCCACCCCTGACTCCACCCACTTTGCTTTGTCCACGTATACCCCACCTTTTAAATGAAGCGTCCATAAAATGTAGCCTCTCCAGCGCCCATCTCTCCAGCACCCATTAAATGCAGCCTCACCAATGCCTATCAATGCAGCCTCTCCAACACCCATCAAATGCAACCTCTCCAGCACCCATCTCTCCTGCACCCATTAACCACTTAAAGACCTTGGGTATTTTTCAGATTCGGCGTTTACAACACTAAAACAGTTTTTTTTGCCAGAAAATTACTTAAAACCCCCAAACATTATGGCCCGGGTTCACAAAGCACTTGCGCCGATGTATCTCTAGATACGCACCTAAGTGCAAATATGCGCCGTCGCCCGTCGTATCTGTGCGCCGTGCCCTCAAAACTAGATACACCTGAAAATAGGCTTCATCCGACCGACGTAACTTGCCTACGCCGGGCGTATCGTGGGCGCATATTTACGCTGGACGCATGTGGCGCTCCCATTGATTTTCTATTCAAATATGCAAATGAGGGAGATACGCCGATTCACGATCGTACTTGCGCCTGGCGCAGGCTACGACTGGTGTGCGCAAGTTGTACGTACGGCGTAAAGTTATGCCCCATAAAGGAGGTGTAACTCAGCAGCATCCATGCAAAGGGAACACAAGCCGGCGTATTTTACGTATTTTACGTTGTACGTGAATAGGGCTGGGCGTAATTTACGTTCATGCCGTAGGCAGTGATCCGGCGTATCTTAGGCAGTTGTTCCGACGTGATTGTGAGCATGCACACTGAGACGCGCCCACGGGACGGTGCATGCGCAGTTGGCAATACGTATCTGTCTGGAGCTCGGCCCATCATTTGCATGGGGTCACGCCTCATTAGCATGGCTCACGCCCACTTCCACTTACGCCGACTTATGCATGAGAAAGCCAGCGCAGATTTGGGAGCAAGTGCTTTGTGAATTCAGTGCTTGCCTCTCTGCGCTGCGTTGGCGTAGCGTAAAGAAGATACGCTACGGCGGCATAAATATGCGCCGATGTCTGTGAATCCGGGCCTATATATTTATTTTCTCTAACACCCTAGATAATAAAATGGCGGTCATTGCAATACTTTTTGTCACACCGTATTTGTGCAGTGGTCTTACAAGCGCACTTTTTTGGGAAAAAAATCACTTTTTTTAATTAAAGAATAAGACAACAGTAAAGTTAGCCCAATTTTTTTATATATTGTGAAAGGTAATGTTACGCCGAGTAAAATGATAGCCAACATGTCACGCTTAAAAATTGCGCCCGCTCGTGGAATGGCGTCAAACTTTTACCCTTAAAAATCTCCATAGGCGACGTTTAAAAAATTCTATAGGTTGCATCTTTTGAGCTACAGAGAAGGTCTAGGGCTAGAATTATTGCTCTCGCTCTAACGATCGTGGTGATACCTTGTGTGGTTTGAACACCGTTTTCATATGCGGGCGCTACTCATGTATGCGTTCGCTTCTGCGCGCGAGCTCGTCGGGATGGGGCGCTTTAAACTTGTTTTTTTTTTGTTTTCTTATTTATTTTTATTTATTTTATTATTTTTTACACTGCAAAAAAAAATGGATCACTTTTATTCCTATTACAAGGGATGTAAACATCCCTTGTAATAGAAAAAAAGCATGACAGGTCCTCTTAAATATGAGACCTGGGGTCAAAAAGAACTCAGATCTAATATATAGACTTAAAAAAAAATAGAAATTTGAAAAAATGACATTTAGAAAATATTGCTTTGAGAAGCATGGCGGAAGTGATGTTTTGACGTCACTTCTGCCCTGCTATGCTATGGGGATGGGTGGGGGCCATCTTGCCCTCACTCGTATCACAGCTGAGGAGAGGAAAATACCCGATCGCCTCCGCCGCTACCGACGGCTCCGGTAAGCGGCGGAAGGCGCGGGAGAGCAGCGGAAGGGGGGGCCCTCTCCCGCTGCCGATAACGGTGATCTCGCTGCGAATCCGCCGCGGAGACCACCGTTATCGTTTACAGGACCGCTCACAGTAAAGATAGATATCTCGGCTGTGGCAGCAGCTGCTGCCGTTACCGAGATATCCATCTTTAAAAAAAAGGACGTATATGTACATGAGCAGGTCCTTAAGTGGTTAAATGCAGCCTCACCAGTGCCCATCAATGCAGCCTTTCCAACACCCATCAAATGCACTCTCTCCAGCACCCATCACTGCAGCCTACCAGCACCCATCAAATGCAGCCTCACCATGCAGCGCCCATCAAATGCAGCCTGGTGAGGCTGCATTTGATGGGTGATGGTGAGGATGCATTTGATGGGTGCTGGAGAGGCTGCATTTGATGTGCTGGAGAGGCTGCATTGATGGGCACTGGTGAGGCTGCATTTAACCACTTAAGGACCTGCTCATGAGTCTAGGATTGAGGCTAGTACACACTATAGAGGGATACGCTTTATTCATTTTTCATTTACAACCATTTTAATGTAAACCTAGGTAGGTATGTAAGACTTTGGGCCAGATCCACGTACCTCGGCGCATTTTTACGTCCGGCACACTACGCCGCCGTAACTTACAGCGTATTTTCCGTATCCACAAAGAATTTGCGCCGTAAGTTACGGCGGCGTAGTGTAAATGTGTCGGCGTAAGGGCGCGCAATTCAAATGACTAAGTTGTGGGCGTGTTTTATGTTAATACGTCTAGACCCCACGTAAATGATGTTTTTTCTGAACGGCGCATGCGCCGTCCGTGGGGGTATCCCAGTGCGCATGCTCCAAATTAACCCGTTAACGTAATTCTACGCAAAGCCCTATTCGCGAACGTTTACGCAAACGACATAAACGACGGAAAATTCGACGCTGGCCCGACGTCCATACTTAACATTGCGTACGCCTCATAGAGCAGGGGTAACGTTACGCCGAAAAAAGCCTTACGGAAACTACGTAAAAAAATGCGCCGGGCGGACGTACGTTTGTGGATTGGCGTATCTAGCTAATTTGTATACTCTACGCGGAAATCAACGGAAGCGCCACCTAGCGGTCAGCGTAAATATGCACCTTAGATCCGACTAGTCGGGTCTAGCCCAGCTTCAGGCGTATCTTGTTCTGTGGATACAAAACAAAGATACGCCGGAGCATCCTAGAAGTTACGCGGCGTTTCAATAGATACGCCGACGTAACTTCTTTGTGGATCCGGGCCTACAGTATGAGATCTGCATTGATGTGAACCTGTTCATTGCCATGTGTGGGTTAAGAATACATGTACTTTAGGATGGGGTGGCAACATGACAACCACAATACCCAATAAAGGCGGAAGTGGGAAGCTGCCGGAGTTC
Organism: Rana temporaria; assembly: GCF_905171775.1. Lineage (NCBI taxonomy): Eukaryota > Metazoa > Chordata > Amphibia > Anura > Ranidae > Rana > Rana temporaria. The sequence continues at coordinate 22,004,324 of NC_053501.1, forward strand.
CCGCACTCTGCACAGTTTCTAAGAAGAATTTCTCTTTCCAGTGTCAGAAAACTGGGAGGTTTAGGGTTATGTCCATCTAAGCCAAGCCAGCTAAAATATGAAGAGTGTCTGCCAGGCAAGACGGGCTTGCCGCTCCCTCGGCTCTGCAATCAGTTTTCTCTGCTCCCCTTCCTAAATCATTATTACTAAAGTGGCTTTTGAACCCACTCCGGTGATGGAGCTGTTCCATATATGCATGTCCTGCCACTCAAAGCACCGAGCACAGTCATTTAAATGATTGTTATAATGAAAAGACGTGAAATGATTGGGCCTGATGGCAGAACACGCCACGGAGGGCTCACATTTCATTCCCGAGCGCCTTTTTTACGACCGTATCCGACTGGTGGAATGGCAGCGCTGCCTCACAGAGTGTCATTTTATTTACCATCTCCCCTCGGTTCATAACAAGACGCAGGAAGATTCAGAGATAATTCATTAAGAGGAGGATCCCCCTCTAGAAAGTTTGCTGCTTCTCTCCATCTTGATGTATGGAAAACTTAAAGGGGAACTCCAGCCAGAAGAAAACATGCAGCCAAACTTGCCAGACATCTAGAGATGTGTGTTTGGCATTCACAAAAGTACCTGCAGTGAAGGCTACAGGTAAGATGCCATCGAGGAAATACAGCTTGAGCAGCACGGCATTTTTTGGAGTAGGAAGGCGGCTATTCATACATATTGTCCGGGGATCACATGTAAAGCCCAGATTGGCCTTTTCTAATGCCGCGCACACACGATCATTTTTCGGCATGAAAAAAACTTTGTTTTTGAAAAATGTAATTTAAAATGATCGTTCACATCATTGTTCAGGTTCTGAAAAACTAAAAAAAAAAATTCCGAACATGCTGCATTTTTTAACGTCGTTTTAAACGATGTTGTTTTTTCGGGTTGTAAAAAATGATCGTGTGTGAGCTAAAACGACGAAAAAAGCCTGCGCATGCTCAGAAGCAAGTTATGAGACGGGAGCGCTCGTTCTGGTAAAACTACTGTTCGTAATGCACATTCATCACGCTGTAACAGACAAAAAAGCGCAAATCGTCTTTTACTAACAAGGAATCAGCTAAAGCAGCCCAAAGACGAATAGAACTTCCCCTTTAGAGTGCCGTCGTACGTGTTGTACGTCACCGCGCTTTTTTTTAAACGATGATGTGTGGGGAACGTCGTTTTTAATGATGAAGTTGGTAAAACTTCATTTTTTGGACATGCTGAAAAATGATCGTGTGTACGCGGCATTAATTTTTGCCCCACTCTGTACATTTGTCAGAGATTAGAAATGTAGCAAATCTATTGGATCAGGATGATAGAAGAGAAAGGAAGAGTAAAACAATGGCGGCAGACAACTTTGAACCCAAGAAACGCAAATCGCAGGAATAGATATGAGGGTTGCTCATTGCACTCCTCCTAATAAATCATCCTATAAATGAGATGAAATATCTGACTTGTGTTTACATAAAAATAAACATGGAAGTCACACAGATGGTGTCACAGAACATCACAGCTAGTGCTGACAACTACAAAAGGCGTGATGGCAATTCCTCTAATTGGTGCTAATGGATAGACCAGTCTATCTTTCTATCTATCTATCTATCTATCTATCTATCTATCTATCTATCTATCTATCTATCTATCTATCTATCTATCTATCTATCTATCTATCTATCTATCTATCTATCTATCTATCAACCCTTCCCTTCTTCTCTTCTTTCCTCTCCCTCTCCTCCCTTCCCTTCCTTTCTCCTCTTCAGTTGTTTTCCTCTCCTCCCTTCCCTTCCTTTCTCCTCTTCGATTGTTTTCCTCTCCTCTCCCTCTCCTCCCTTCCCTTCCTTTCTCCTCTTCGATTGTTTTCCTCTCCTCTCCCTCTCCTCCCTTCCCTTCCTTTCTCCTCTTCAATTGTTTTCCTCTCCTCTCCCTCTCCTCCCTTCCCTTCCTTTCTCCTCTTCGATTGTTTTCCTCTCCTCTCCCTCTCCTCCCTTCCCTTCCTTTCTCCTCTTCGATTGTTTTCCTCTCCTCTCCCTCTCCTCCCTTCCCTTCCTTTCTCCTCTTCGATTGTTTTCCTCTCCTCTCCCTCACCTCCCATCCCTTCCTTTCTCCTCTTCAATTGTTTTCCTCTCCTGTCCGTCTCCTCCAGAGCCTTTTTTAAGGCAGGGCAAAAGGGGAAGCTGCCCTGGGCCCCGTCATTGTTGTGGGGCCCAAAGCAGCTGCTTCATACTTGCCAACTATCCCAGTTTAAATTCCCTTGAAGTTTTAGTCCTTTGCTGTGTCCTGATATCTCAGTGTGAAGTGCTACTTATGCTGCCCAGCTCTGCCCTATTGTTGTGTACAGATGACTCACCTGCAGACCCTGGCCCGGATTCACAAAGCACTTGCGCCGACGTATCTCCAGATACGCTGCGTAAGAGCAAATATGCGCCGTTGTATCTGTGCGCCGTACCCACAAACTAAGATATGCCTAAAAACAGGCTCAATCACGCCGACGTAACTTGCCTACGCTGGCGTAGGGTCTGTGCACATTTACGCTGGCCGCATGGTGGTGCTGCCATTGATTAGCCATTCAAATATGCAAATAAGAAAAATACGGCGATTCAAGAACCTGCGCCTGCCTGACGCAGGCTACGAGAGGTGCGCGTAAGTTGTACATCCGGCGTAAAGTTAAGCCCCATAAAGGAGGTGTAACTCAGCAGCAGACATGTAAAGGTCTGCATCAGGAAACACAAGCCGGCGGTTTTTACGTAGTTTACGTTGGACGTGTGTCTGGATGGGCGTAGGTTACGTTCATGGCGTAGGCAGTGATCCGGCATATCTTAGGTAGTTGTTCCGACGTGGTTATGAGCATGCACACAGGGATGCGTCCACGACACGACGCATGCGCAGTTCGTTAAACGTACTTGTCTGGCTCTCCAACCATCATTTGCATGGCTTTGCATGGGGCAAGCCCACTTCCACCTACGCCGGCCTGCGCCTTCGAAATCTACGCCACGCGACGCAGCTTTGAGAGCACTGGCTTCCTGAATTCCATGCTTGCCTCTCTGCGCTGCGTCGGCTTAGCGTACATTGAGATGCGCTATGGTGGCGTAATGTGCGCTCGTTCTCTGTGAATCCGGGCCCTAGTGTTTACATGTAAATAACCGTCATTCATATGTAAATAACTTGAGCATTCATATGTAAATATCGGCTGCATTCATATGTAAATCAAGGCGGGAATTCATATGTATATCATGCCCCTCTGCAGTGAAGAGATGATGTGCTGTAACCTCTAGCAACCAATCAGTGAGCAGTATTACTGTACAGTAATCTCTGCCAACCAATCAACAAGAAGAAATCATGTGCTGTAAATTCTAGCAACTAATCAGTGAGTCGTAATGTGTGCTGTAACCTCTAGCAACCAATCGCAATCACTGCCTGATCTGCTTTTAAGTCTAGCTGATATTTATTGTATGTCTCAGAACAGGTGGAGAGCAAAATTGCATAGGGGGGGGGGGGGCAAGAATTTTTTTGCCCTGGGTCCACTAAACATTAAAGACGGCCCTGCTCTCCTCCCTTCCCTTCCTCTCTTCTCTTTAACAGTTTTTCTCTCTTAAACCCCCCCCCCCTCCTTCTCTTCTCTTCTTCCTTTCCTAATTTCTCTTCCTTCTCTCTTTCCTTTCTTTCCTTCTGCCTTTGCTTTTCCCCTTCCTACGTTCTTCCTCTCTTTATCTTTCCTTTTCTCTTCCTTCCCTCTATCTCTCCGTTCCTCTGTGATCTCTCCAGTAGTAGAATCTCCTCCCTGCTCTTCTCTGGTGACACTTTCATACTATGTGTTTATGATTTCCATGCTCGCTCCTCATTACAATGTTCTATTTTTCCCGTGGCTCTTTGAGCAGGGAGGAAATGTATGCCCTTATAAATTGTCAATCATTAATGACATCATTCAATGTGATATTTGGAAGATTAGCAACATCTGCTTTTCTAAAATATGGTTCCTGGCTAGGCCTGCAGGTTACCGCTGCCATATGCTGAACTTGTGAAACGCAGCGCCATTAAAGCAGATCGCGCATCCAGAGCAGACCGTCATGTGACTTCCACTGACACTGGATAAAACACGCCATCGCTTCCTGCACCACAATCAAGTCCTTCAAATCCTATATACAAACATTATTGTATTCAAACTTGACGTTCATTGCCAAAAAAATATGAAGCATAACAAAGTAAACCCGTCCTCAAAGGTGATCAGTGATAAGCTATGCCTGTGTCAGAAGCCTCTGAGAGAAGCTGTCATTTTTCCGATTGGACCATATACCAGTGTTGCCAACCCACCAGATTGAAATTGCGTAAAACGTTTGCGAATAGGGCTTTGCGTAAGTTACGTTCACGTCGTCCAGGCATTGAGCGGGCGTAATTTAATTTGAAAATTCGACGTGATACTGAGCATGCGCGTGCATGCGCCGTTCGAAAAAAACCTCATTTACGTGGGGTCATGCTTAGTTTACATAAAACACGCCCCCCTGTTCCTCATTTGATTTAGGCGCGCTTACGCCGGCACATTTACGCTACGTCGCCGAAACTTTAGACGCAAGTGTTTTGTGAATACAGCACTTGCCTTTCTAAGTTGCGGCGTCGTAGCGTAACTACGATACGCTACGCCCGCTTATATTTACGCCTATCTACGTGAATCTTGGGCCAATGAATGTAATATTTGCTTATCCTGTGGTTTAGCTGTAAGACAATGGTTTATTTTTTATTTTTGGGTATAGTTATATTTAAATTTATTTCCTTCAATTTTAGTAACTCACCAACCACTGCAACTTATGGCACACGGGCTCGCCTACATGCGTGTCTTGGCACACGGGCTCGCCTACATGCGTGTCTTGGCACACGGGCTCGCCTACATGCGTGTCTTGCCACACTGGCTCGCCTACATGCATGTCTTGGCACACGGGCTCGCCTACATGCGTGTCTTGGCACACGGGCTCGCCTACATGCGCGTCTTGGCACGCGGGCTCGCCTACATGCGTGTCTTGGCACACGGGCTCGCCTACATGCGTGTCTTGGCACACAGGCTCGCCTACATGTGTGTCTTGGCACACGGGCTCGCCTACATGCGTGTCTTGGCACACGGGCTCGCCTACATGCGTGTCTTGGCACACTGGCTCGCCTACGTGCATGTCTTGGCACACAGGCTCGCCTACATGCGTGTCTTGGCACACGGGCTCGACTACATGCGTGTCTTGGCACACGGGCTCGCCTACATGCGTGTCTTGGCACACGGGCTCGCCTACATGCGTGTCTTGGCACACGGGCTCACCTACATGCGTGTCTTGGCACACTGGCTCGCCTACATGCGTGTCTTGGCACACGGGCTTGCCTACATGTGTGTCTTGGCACACAGGCTCGCCTACATGCGTGTCTTGGCACACGGGCTTGCCTAAATGCTTGTCTTGGCACACGGGCTCGCCTACATGCGCGTCTTGGCACACAGGCTCGCCTACATGCGTGTCTTGGCACACGGGCTCGCCTACATGCATGTCTTGACACACTGGCTCGCCTACATGCGTGTCTTGGTCACACGGGCTCGCCCTACTTGGCACACTGGCTCACCTACATGCGTGTCTTGGCACACTGGCTCCCCTACATGCGTGTCTTGGCACACGGGCTCACCTACATGCGTGTCTTGGCACACTGGCTCGCCTACATGCGTGTCTTGGCACATGGGCTCGCCTACATGCGTGTCTTGGCACACGGGCTCGCCCTACATGCGTGTCTTGGCACACGGGCTCGCCTACATGCGTGTCTTGGCACACGGGCTCGCCTACAGGCGTGTCTTGGCACACGGGCTCGCCTACATGCGTGTCTTGGCACACGGGCTCGCCTACATGCGTGTCTTGGCACACATGCTCGCCTACATGCGTGTCTTGGCACACGGGCTCGCCTACATGCGTGTCTTGGCACACGGGCTTGCCCTACATGCGTGTTTTGGCACACGGGGTCGCCTACATGCGTGTCTCTCGGACAATAAAGGTGTCATGCCGCCTGTGACATAAAATGTCATCCCTTTGCAGAGCGCAGAGTCCGCGTCTTGAGCTCGGTGTGCCTAATGGAGCTGCAATGGCACATTTTGTGCTTTCATCTGAGAGGCTTGGTTTGGCAGCAGTCTCAGGTTCGTAGCCCTGAGCTAGAGCGGCCGAGTGCGCGAAAGAGGTCACACAATGAAGTGTTTTATTCCCCGGTGAATACGCGCTGAATAGGGCCATGGAAAAGAGCAGCTCTGCGCAGGCTCTAGAGACATATACTGGCCACTGCTAACGGAACTGGAAAACAGCTGCTGCTGTACGGGGAGAAGAGATAAAAATGCAAACTGAAATTCTGTTGATTAAAGTGTTTTAAAAAAGGAGGATTTTATCATTATCATTATCAAGGTAATCATGAAACAGGAGATTCCAGAGCCGACGCCGCTTGTATATTTCAATGCTGAGGGTCACGGCGCAGAGTGCACCAATAAGGGGTTAAAGGAGAACTCTGAAAACTCTATTTTATTCATTTTTATTATTCATATTATTATTAATTTAATATTCAAAGCAACCCCCCCCCCCCCCCCATCCATTCATGTCTTCATGCTTAATTTTGTTGAGATATCACACCCTAAGCATTTCTAGATAGACAGAAAGGAAAAATTTGTTTAGTTTTGTTCCGTTTCTATTCGGTATTTACATAAATTTGTTTAGTTAAATTTATTTATAACGTTTTCGAATTCGAATAGTTTTCAAATTTCGAAAAAGAATAAAATAGAATAGAAAATAATGTTATAGAATATAAAAAAAAAGAAAAAAAATTATAAAATAGAATAGAAAATAATGTTATAGAATATAAAAAAAAAGAAAAAAAATTATAAAATAGAATAGAAAAATAATGGAATAGAATAGAAAAAAATATAATTTTTTTTTTTTTTTTATAAAATACAATAGAAAAATAATGGAATAGAATATAAAACAAATATATATTTTTTCTATTCTATTCCTTTATTTTCTATTCTATTTTATTCTCTTTGGAAACTGGAAAACCATGCAAATTCGAAAAGTTTCCAAATTAGAAAATGACTTGAATTACAGTAGAAAAGTTTTTAAATTCGAATTTGAAAACTATTTAACTTTGAAAAGTTTTCGAAAATGATTTGAACTTTGCCCGGATTTTTTTTTCCGTTATTTCGGATTTGTTTAAATTCGGTACTATTGTAAAATTGCAGGGATTTCTGTAGTGGGCGGAGTCTGCTGGCCCTATGTGTCCCATTCACACTGCAATGCATGTCTAGGCGTTTTATCTTAATGCTTTCTAACAGGGGCGTGCCTAGAGCATGTGGCACCCAAGGCGGATCCCCAACCTTAAAATATAAAAACACCCACAAAAATGTGTATCGTTTTCAAGAATATTTATTGCACAATATCCACACACACGTTGCAGATTGTCACTTGCCAACTCACCTGCCACCAGATGCGGATTGTCACTTGCCAAGTCGCCTGCCACACGTTGTGGATTGTTACTTGCCACGTTTTGGATTGTCACTTGCCATGTCATGGATTGTCACTTGCCAAGTCACCTGCCACACGTTGTGGATTGTTACTTGCCACATTTTGGATTGTCACTTGCCACGTCATGGATTGTCACTTGCCAAGTCACCTGCCACACGTTGTGGATTGTCACTTGCCACGTCATGGATTGTCACTTGCCAAGTCACCTGCCACACGTTGTGGATTGTCACTTGCCACGTCATGGATTGTCACTTGCCACGTCATGGATTGTCACTTGCCACGTCATGGATTGTCACTTGCCATGTTGCCTGCCACACGTTGTGGATTGTCACTTGCCACATCATGGATTGTCACTTGCCATGTTGCCTGCCACACGTTGTGGATTGTCACTTGCCACGTCATGGATTGTCACTTGCCACGTCATGGATTGTCACTTGCCAAGTCACCTGCCACATGTTGTGGATTGTCACTTGCCATGTCATGGATTGTCACTTGCCATGTCGCCTGCCACACGTTATGGATTGTCACTTGTCACGTCATGGATTGTCACTTGCCAAGTCACCTGCCACATGTTGTGGATTGTCACTTGTCACGTCATGGATTGTCACTTGCCAAGTCACCTGCCACATGTTGTGGATTGTCACTTGTAACGTCATGGATTGTCACTTGCCAAGTCACCTGCCACATGTTGTGGATTGTCACTTGCCACGTCACGGATTGTCACTTGCCAAGTCACCTGCCACACGTTGTGGATTGTCACTTGCCACGTCATAGATTGTCACTTGCCACGTCATGGATTGTCACTTGCCATGTCGTCTGCCACACGTTGTGGATTGTCACTTGCCACGTCATGGATTGTCACTTGCCACATCATGGATTGTCACTTGCCATGTCGCCTGTCACACGTTGTGGATTGTCATTTGGTGTATCACCTTCCTGCTAAGGTGGTCTCCTGCTATGTCCCAAAGTCAAGCAGCAGAAAGATGATGTCATCTCTCTGCTTCCCGCGACTGCCAGCACAGTAAGGGCAGAACTGCACTGCATCTCTTCTCTGCTCCCCTGCCTGCCGGCTCCCTGATTGGCCAGCCGTCCGCTCATCCACGAGCCACCCAGCTGCTCGCCTGCCCGCTCACTAACCGAGCCACTCGACAGACCACCCCACCGGCAGAGCTGCCCGCTCTCTCTCCCGTGGAGCCGCCTGCTGAGCCACCCACTCTCTCACCCGCAGAGCAGTCCGCCCACCCACTCACTCACCCGCATTCTCGGGGGGTAATTGCCATGTTGCCCCCCCCCTGGATCCGCCCCTGTACCGGTTACCAAGATGCTTATTAAGTGTCCCTTGTTCTTTAAAAGGTTGGGCACCCTTGATCTAGAGCAATTTTTTAGTTTTGGATAGAGTAGGGAAGGGTTCAAACCCCTGTCAGGGTTTTTTGCCATCTGTGGCGGCTTCAAGATATATTCCTTTCACTTCCTTGTGGGTGGACAGCAATAAAGGCATGACAGGGTTGTCAGGGTTGTCAAACATTTCCTACTCTTTGAGAGAGAAAAAAGTGTGGGTTTTGGAAACACTTTTGTTTTCTGCTAACCATTGGTGTGCGCAGCCTATAGCATTAGGATGTGCACCCCAAAGCCCAAACACACACTACCGATCGCTCACTGTGTTCATTCAGAAAGGGAAGGGGCTGGTAAATTACCTATTTACTGGCCACTTTCCCCCTACTAAAACATCCCAGCAGCAACAGCCGATAGGAGAGGAGGGAAGCTGGCAGCGCTGCGGGGGGGGGGGGGGGGGTAGATGGGAGCCGGGGCAGAAGGGGGAATGTGTGCTGCACAGGGTGATTAGGGTGTGCCTGGGCACACCTGGCACACCCTGTGCCCACGCTGCTAACAAAGTAAATGGATAATATGTGAATAATGGGTAAAATGATCCAAAGCTGTTTGGGGTTTGATTTACTAAAACTGGAGAGTGCAGAGGCGGGTGCAGCTGTTCATAGTAGCCAATCAGCTTCTAACCTTGTTCAATCAAGCGTTGATTAGAAGAAAAAAAAAATGGAAGCTGATTGGTTTCTATGCACAGCTGCACCAGATTTTTGCACTCTCCAGTTTTAGTAAATTAACCCTTATATCTCCGGGTATATCAGTCCTATTCCGCATATGAACAGAAATACATTTTTTTTTACTTAAAAACAAAACAAAAAACAGCCCAGTCATCACTACTTCATCTCTTAAGGATACTCCAAGAGCCTGGACTTGTAGTTGCCAAAGTATTGGGACACCTGTCTTTACACATGAACTTTAATGGCATCCCAGTCTTAGGGCTAGATTCACATAGCCCGTCCTAACTTTGCGGCGGCTTAGTGTATCGTCTTTACACTATGCCGCCGTAAGTTAGCGAGGCAAGTACATGATTCACATAGTTTTGGGAACAACTGCGCTAAGGTAGAAAGTTTGGGATTGACAAGCAGCAATTAAATTGTGTGTAAACAATGTAAATATTAGAAAAAGGAAGATTAATTGCGCTAAACCAAAAAGAAGGGGACGAACATATGTTAAACAGACATATTGGACATGTGCAAAAGTGCATGTGCTAAAAAATTCCTAGATTAACACTCTGAATTAAACACCAATTAAGAGTCCCATTAGGTCAAGGGGCCAAAGCCACCTGGCCCTACTAAGCAATATAGTACTAGCCCAGTGAATATTGCCACGAAAAGCCTGACAACAATATTGAATAAATTAAATTAAACGATAAACCACAAATAAGTGAATAAAGTCCATAAACTTCAATTTGAAAATAAATGTGATAAATCCAAGTGAAATTGAAGACACCCGTGAAAGCTTCAAGAAGTCCTGATTATAGCACCAAGCGTGAATCCACCACCGATCACACAGCTGCTTACCAGAAGTCAGGGTCCTGCCGGACCACTATCAACATATCTTTCCACCGTGGGTATCACATCCGCAGAAAATTCTCCGCTTGCACTGAGACCATGCCGTGTTCAATGATGAAAAAAACACAAAACAGGCTCCACATAGCATAAAATCCGGGTAAATTTATTAAAATATAGTAAAACAAATGTACACGCGTTTCGTGAGAAATCACTTCTTCTCGGGGTACCCCGAGAAGAAGTGATTTCTCACGAAACGCGTCGGGTGGAGTGAGTGACGTGTGGACGCCATCCCCTTCATTTTCTCCAACGAGTGGCTCCTGTCCCTGATACGTCCGGCCGGCGTTACAGGCCAACTGCTTGTTTTTATCAACCCAAATGTGAGTTGTACATTTGTTTTACTATATTTTAATAAATTTACCCGGATTTTATGCTATGTGGAGCCTGTTTTGTGTTTTTTTCATCATTGAACACGGCATGGTCTCAGTGCAAGCGGAGAATTTTCTGCGGATGTGATACCCACGGTGGAAAGATATGTTGATAGTGGTCCGGCAGGACCCTGACTTCTGGTAAGCAGCTGTGTGATCGGTGGTGGATTCACGCTTGGTGCTATAATCAGGACTTCTTGAAGCTTTCACGGGTGTCTTCAATTTCACTTGGATTTATCACATTTATTTTCAAATTGAAGTTTATGGACTTTATTCACTTATTTGTGGTTTATCGTTTAATTTAATTTATTCAATATTGTTGTCAGGCTTTTCGTGGCAATATTCACTGGGCTAGTACTATATTGCTTAGTAGGGCCAGGTGGCTTTGGCCCCTTGACCTAATGGGACTCTTAATTGGTGTTTAATTCAGAGTGTTAATCTAGGAATTTTTTAGCACATGCACTTTTGCACATGTCCAATATGTCTGTTTAACATATGTTCGTCCCCTTCTTTTTGGTTTAGCGCAATTAATCTTCCTTTTTCTATGATTCACATAGTACTTGCCTGCTAAGTTACGGCGGCGTAGCCTAAAGCGGGCGGGCGTAAGGGCGCCTAATTCAAAATAGGCTGAGGGGGCGTGTTTTATGTTAATTTTTTTGACCTTACGTGATTGACATTTTTTTGGAACGGCGCATGCGCCGTCCGCCTACATATCCCAGTGTGCATTGCGGCAAAGTACTCCGCACGGGCCTATTGGTTTCGACATGGACGTAAATGACGTAAATCCCTATTCACGGACGACTTACGCAAACAACGTAAAATTTTCGAATTTCGACGCGGGAACGGCGGCCATACTTTAACATTACTATTCCAACTATTTGATGGAATATCTTTAGGCCTGCTAATGCGTTACGTAAACAGCGTATCTGTACTGCGTCGGCCGGGCGTACGTTCGTGAATAGGCGTATCTAGTGATTTACATATTCTACGCCGACCGCAATGGAAGCGCCACCTAGCAGCCAGCCTAAATATTGCACCCTAAGATAGGACGGCGCAGATGGGCTGCATTGATGGACAATTTTGAGGCAACAGATTGGCATTGATCAAGCTGCATTGATGAGCAATTTTGAGGCTGCAGATGGGCATTGATCAAGCTGCATTGATGGGCAATTTTGATGCTGCAGGTGGGCATTGATCAAGCTGCATTGATGGGCAATTTTGAGGCTGCATATGGGCATTGATCAAGCTGCATTGATGGGCAATTTTGAGGCTGCAGATTGGCATTGATCAAGCTGCATTGATGGGCAATTTTGAGGCTGCAGATTGGCATTGATCAAGCTGCATTGATGGGCAATTTTGAGGCTGCAGATGGGCATTAATCAAGCTGCATTGATGGGCAATTTTGAGGCTGCAGATGGGCATTGATCAAGCTGCATTGATGGTCAATTTTGAGGCTGCAGATTGGCATTGATCAAGCTGCATTGATGGACAATTTTGAGGCTGCAGATGGGCATTGATCAAGCTGCATTGATGGGCAATTTTGAGGCTGCAGATGGGCATTGATCAAGCTGCATTGATGGGCAATTTTGAGGCTGCAGGTGGGCATTGATCAAGCTGCATTGATGGGCAATTTTGAGGCTGCAGATGGGCATTGATGGGCAATTTTGAGGCCACAGATTGGCATTGATCAAGCTGCATTGATGGACAATTTTGAGGCTGCAGATGGGCATTGATCAAGCTGCATTGATGGACAATTTTGAGGCTGCAGATGGGCATTGATCAAGCTGCATTGATGGGCAATTTTGAGGCTACAGGTGGGCATTGATCAAGCTGCATTGATGGGCAATTTTGAGGCTGCAGATGGGCATTGATGGGCAATTTTGAGGCCACAGATTGGCATTGATCAAGCTGCATTGATGGGCAATTTTGAGGCTGCAGATTGGCATTGATCAAGCTGCATTGATGGGCAATTTTGAGGCTGCAGATTGGCATTGATCAAGCTGCATTGATGGGCAATTTTGAGGCTGCAGATTGGCATTGATCAGGCTGCATTGATGGGCACTGACCCTTATTTTGCTTCAAAGTTCTTTATTTAAAATGTCATTTTTTTTCCTGAAACTTCCCTCTTAAAATGAAGGTGCGTGTTATATGCCAATAAATATAGTATATCATTTTTTTTTTTTTTTACTGGAAGATATCTGGGCCAGATTCACAAAGGAGATACGCCGTCGTATCTCTCAGAGTATCTATGCGACTGATTCATAGAATCAGTTACGCATAGATATCCCTAAGATCCGACAGGTGTAATTGTTTTACACTGTCGGATCTTAGGATGCAGTACCGCGGCCGCCGCTGGGGGGAGTTTGCGTCGTAAACAGGCCCGTCGCAACAGGACAGGCAAGGCAAGCAATTGCTTGGGGCCCCGAGCTAGAGGGGGGGCCCCCAAGCTGGCTCGCCTGTCTGCCTGCTGCTATGTTCACAGGCTCCCCGCGAGCCCCCCTCCTCCCGCACGGAGAGCCGCACAGCTGAATCCTCGAGTTCAGTGCCGAAGCGTGCAGTTGCACTGAACTCCAGGATTCAGCTGTGCGGCTCTCCGTGCGGGAGGAGGGGGGCTCGCGGGGGGGGGCGTTTCTCCGCCCCCCGCAAAGTGGCGCGGTCACCGGGGACAGTGCAGCCGTCCCTCTCTCTCCACTGACTGCAATACATTACACAGTCACACTTCGGCTCCTCCCCCCTCATGGCTCAATGTGTACACAGCCAGGAGGAGGAGCCGAGGAGAGACACGAGTGCTGCACAGTAAGCAGGAGGTAAGGGGCCCCCCTTAAGCAGATTCGATGTGAACTATTGAAGTGATGGGAGAGGAGAGGGTGGCATGGTGATATGTGCTGGGGACTGATTTGAGAGGGAAGATGATATGTGCTAGTGTGTGTGTGTGTGTGTGTGTGGGGGGGGTCCGATTTCCCCCCCCCCACTAGCACATATCATCTTCCCTCTCAAATCAGTCCCCAGCACATATCCCCATACCACCCTCTACCCCCCCCCAAATTAAGATGCTCTGTTCCCCTGTGCCCATCCCACCCTGTCCCCATGTCCCCATCCCACCCTGTCCCCATCCCACCCTGTCCCCATCCCACCCTGTCCCATCCCACCCTGTCCTCATCCCACCCTGTCCCATCCCACCCTGTCCTCATCCCACCCTGTCCCATCCCACCCTGTCCCCATCCCACCCTGTCCTTATCCCACCCTGTCCCCATCCCACCCTGTCCCCATGTCCCCATCCCACCCTGTCCCCATCCCACCCTGTCCCATCCCACCCTGTCCTCATCCCACCCTGTCCTCATCCCACCCTGTCCCATCCCACCCTGTCCCCATCCCACCCTGTCCTCATCCCACCCTGTCCCATCCCACCCTGTCCTCATCCCACCCTGTCCTCATCCCACCCTGTCCCATCCCACCCTGTCCCCATCCCACCCTGTCCTTATCCCACCCTGTCCCCATCCCACCCTGTCCCCATGCCACCCTGTCCCCATGCCACCCTGTGCTCATCCCAACCTGTCCCCATCCCACCCTGTCCCCTTCCTACCCTGTCCCCATCCCACCCTGTGCTCATCCCACCCTGTCCCCATCCCACCCTGTGCTCATCCCACCCTGTCCCCATCCCACCCTGTCCTCACCCCACCCTGTGCTCATCCCACCCTGTCCTCATCCCACCCTGTCCTCATCCCACCCTGTCCCATCCCACCCTGTCCCCATCCCACCCTGTCCTCATCCCACCCTGTCCCATCCCACCCTGTCCTCATCCCACCCTGTCCTCATCCCACCCTGTCCCATCCCACCCTGTCCCCATCCCACCCTGTCCTTATCCCACCCTGTCCCCATCCCACCCTGTCCCCATGCCACCCTGTCCCCATGCCACCCTGTGCTCATCCCAACCTGTCCCCATCCCACCCTGTCCCCTTCCTACCCTGTCCCCATCCCACCCTGTGCTCATCCCACCCTGTCCCCATCCCACCCTGTGCTCATCCCACCCTGTCCCCATCCCACCCTGTCCTCACCCCACCCTGTGCTCATCCCACCCTGTCCCCATCCCACCCTGTGCTCATCCCACCCTGTCCCCATCCCACCCTGTGCTCACCCCACCCTGTCCCCCTGTGCTCACCCCACCCTCCCACCCTGTGCTCATCCCACCCTGTCCCCATCCCACCCTGTGCTCATCCCACCCTGTCCCCATCCCACCCTGTCCTCACCCCACCCTGTGCTCATCCCACCCTGTCCCCATCCCACCCTGTGCTCATCCCACCCTGTCCCCATCCCACCCTGTGCTCACCCCACCCTGTCCCCCTGTGCTCACCCCACCCTCCCACCCTGTGCTCATCCCACCCTGTCCCCATCCCACCCTGTGCTCATCCCACCCTGTACTCATCCCACCCTGTCCCATCCCACCCTGTCCTCATCCCACCCTGTCCTCATCCCACCCTGTCCCATCCCACCCTGTCCCCATCCCACCCTGTCCTTATCCCACCCTGTCCCCATCCCACCCTGCCCCCATGTCCCCATCCCACCCTGTCCCCATCCCACCCTGTCCCATCCCACCCTGTCCTCATCCCACCCTGTCCTCATCCCACCCTGTCCCATCCCACCCTGTCCCCATCCCACCCTGTCCTCATCCCACCCTGTCCCATCCCACCCTGTCCTCATCCCACCCTGTCCTCATCCCACCCTGTCCCATCCCACCCTGTCCCCATCCCACCCTGTCCTTATCCCACCCTGTCCCCATCCCACCCTGTCCCCATGCCACCCTGTCCCCATGCCACCCTGTGCTCATCCCAACCTGTCCCCATCCCACCCTGTCCCCTTCCTACCCTGTCCCCATCCCACCCTGTGCTCATCCCACCCTGTCCCCATCCCACCCTGTGCTCATCCCACCCTGTCCCCATCCCACCCTGTCCTCACCCCACCCTGTGCTCATCCCACCCTGTCCCCATCCCACCCTGTGCTCATCCCACCCTGTCCCCATCCCACCCTGTGCTCACCCCACCCTGTCCCCCTGTGCTCACCCCACCCTCCCACCCTGTGCTCATCCCACCCTGTCCCCATCCCACCCTGTGCTCATCCCACCCTGTCCCCATCCCACCCTGTCCTCACCCCACCCTGTGCTCATCCCACCCTGTCCCCATCCCACCCTGTGCTCATCCCACCCTGTCCCCATCCCACCCTGTGCTCACCCCACCCTGTCCCCCTGTGCTCACCCCACCCTCCCACCCTGTGCTCATCCCACCCTGTCCCCATCCCACCCTGTGCTCATCCCACCCTGTACTCATCCCACCCTGTGCTCACCCCACCCTGTCCCCCTGTGCTCACCCCACCCTGTCCCCCTGTGCTCCTCCCACCTTGTCCCCCTGTGCTCCTCCCACCTTGTCCCCCTCCCACCCTGTCCCTCTGTCCTCATCCCATGAAAATGACAGGACGAGTCTTAAAAAGGAAGGGGTGCGCGAGTTTCACCAGGCCTAGGGCAGCACAAAACCTAAATACACGAGTGTGTCCTGCCTGGCTCCCTCTCCCCTCCTCCTCCCTCTCCCCTCCTCCTCCCTCCCTCACAGTCCAGAGCCGCCAGTAGGAGGCCGCCCACCGGTTCCTGTAGGCTTTGTGTGTGTGCTTTGTTGGGGGGCCTCTATGTCCATTTTGCTTGGGGCCCCCAAATTCCTTCAAACGGCCCTGGTCGTAAACCAGCGTCGGGTATGCAAATTAGCAGTTACGGCGATCCACGAAGGCTTTTCCCGTCGTTACGTCGTCGCAAGTTTTAGATTCCCGTCGCAAAGATAGGGCTGCTATTAACATGGTGTAAAAGTACTCCACCATGTTAAAGTATGCCTGTCTTTCCCGCGTCGCTTTTGAATTTTTTTGTTTTCCCGGCGTAAGTACGTTACGCACGTCGCGATTCTCAACACGTCGGCGCGTCGTAATTTCGCGCAAAGCACGTCGGGAAACTTGCGACCGGAGCATGCGCAGTACGTCCGGCGCGGGAGCGTGCCTAATTTAAATGGTACCCGCCCCATTTGAATTGGGCCGCCTTGCGCCGGACGTGTTTACGATACACTGCCGCAAGTTTCCAGGTAAGTGCTTTGTGGATCGGGCACTTAGACTAAAAACTTGCGGCGGTGTAACGTAAACGGGTTACCTTACGCTGCGCCGGAGGTACGTGAATCTGGCCCTCTGTCTTTAATTCATGACTTCTCGTACAAAGATGCCCAGATCAAAAACACGACAGATGGTTTAACTCTTGAAAAGGAAGCAAACCCTTCTTGGAGAAAAAGGCTAAAAATAA
Organism: Rana temporaria; assembly: GCF_905171775.1. Lineage (NCBI taxonomy): Eukaryota > Metazoa > Chordata > Amphibia > Anura > Ranidae > Rana > Rana temporaria. The sequence continues at coordinate 22,021,500 of NC_053501.1, forward strand.
ATCAAACCTTATTTCACGAATCTTAGATTGGATTTCATTTTCTAGTGGCCCGTGACCAGCCGATAATTATTGCAATCGTACCTCTGCTCTTCAAGGATTCATTTTTAAATATGTTGCCTGCTTGGGCTGCGAAGGTAAAAAAAAAAATGTCCACTTGACTTTAATGGAGATGTCACTGGATGCATCGATGGCTTCACCTATGTATAACGCTCGGTCACATCTCACTGACTGGGAAGCAAAAGGTCGGCCATCTTGGATGTTATTAAGGGGAAGGCGGCGTGGAGTCACAGATCCATGAATCTTCTGAGATGAAGGACATTGCAAGCAAACAGGACACTCCAAAGCTTATTAAAGCAATTATGTGTACTGTAAAAAAAATAAAAAAATATAAAAGTTGCGCTTAATAATGATGATAATAATTAAAAACGAACTTTGCTTTGCTTATTAGGTAGCCGTCAAACAACAGCCTGGCAGCGACCTCGAAAACCTCCCACGGTATTTAAATTCGAGGCGATGCTAATTGTATTTTTTTTTTTTTTGCATCTATCACAAACATATATTTTCTCAGTTGTCAAAATGAACATTCCAGAATATTTGCATACATATTATGCAGAGCCCCCCGGTTACGTTTTAATGTATGCTTCCTCTTGCTGGTGAATTTTCTCGCACTAAAGAGTGTGAACAGAATGTCGCACTCCAATTGGTACATGAAACTTGTTTATGCAAATCAGGTACTGTAGCATTTGATAATTGAGATTCTCTCCTCACTAAAGACAGAAGAAGGTATTTATAGAACTTTGGGCTTCATTCGCGGTGCAGAAAGTAGTGATACATAGTGATAATCCGCAGCAGCCAATAAGAAGTCATCCTTCATTAGCTGCTTGATGCTAAATTGTTGAAAATGGATAAAAGGCGTCATTTACACTTACGGGGTTTGGGGGGATAAATAGGAGATTGAGCTGCAATTTTACCACCCTCAACCAGTGGCGGCTGGTGCTCAAAATTTTTGGGGGGGCGCAAACGAAAAAAAACAAAAAACAATTGCAGCCTCACTGTACCTATCAATTGTCACCACTGTGCCATGCCATCAAATGCAGTCACTGTGCCATCAAAACGCAACCACCGTGCCATCAAAACACAGCCACTGTGCCATGCCATCAAAACGCAGCCACCACCGTGCCATGCCATCAAAACACAGCCACTGTGCCATACCATCAAACGCAGATACTGTGCCATCAATTATCACCACTATGCCATCAAACACAGCCACTGTGCCCCCAATTGTCGCCACTGTGCCCCCAATTGTTGCCACTGTGCCCCCAATTGTTGCCACTGTGCCCCCAATTGTCGCCACTGTGCCCCCAATTGTCGCCACTGTGCCCCCAATTGTTGCCACTGTTCCCCCAATTGTTGCCACTGTGCCCCCAATTGTCGCCACCGTGCCCCCAATTGTCGCCACTGTGCCCCCAATTGTAGCCACTGTGCCCCCAATTGTTGCCACTGTGCCCCCACTTGTAGCCACTTTCCCCCCACTTGTAGCCACTGTGCCCCCACTTGTAGCCACCGTGCCCTGTACCCCCCCTGGCACTTACCTTTATGGCTTCTACGTCCCTCGATGTCCCTCGACCCGCCCTCGATGACGCTTCAGCCAATCAGGTTACCTGATTGGCTGAGACGCCTGTCAGTCTTATCCTCGGACGCACGGCCGGTACGTCCCGAGGATGAGCTGGCCGCTGGCCCTGATAGGCACTTCCACACAGCCAGTCAGCTGCCACTATTCAGCTGATCGACGCTCAACATCCGGCCAGCTGAATAGTGGGCGGCAGCGGTGAAAATATACAGATTCATACAGTGTATGAATCTGTATATTTTACTGGCTGTGAGCGAGCCAGAGGGGGCGGCCCTACTGCGTCCCTATGGACGCACCGCCCCCAACTGCCCAACATAGCTGACAGAGGGGTTGGTACACATACTGAGGTTGCTACGCTTTTGCTTTATGGCAGCAGCAAAGTTTGTACTGCCGGTCCTGTTTGCCAGTACTACTGCCAAATGGGACCCGTTCAAAATAAAAACGCAGCCCTGCAACTTCTCTTGCGGGGGGTTTGGCAGACAGAGGCGGCTCATTAATTAGGCAAATTAGGCGGTCGCCTAAGGCCTCGCACTCACAGGGACCTCACGGCCACCTAACTTACCCAATGCATTACTCCAGTCTTGAGGGACAGGGGACCTTAACGCTGCTGTGCTCGGGAGCGGGGCTGCCAGCATCCCTAACAACCAGTCAATATCGGTGACACCACCCCTTGTGACGTCAATGACCCAGCATACCCTCAGTCAATAATGTCACAAGGGGCGGGTTCACTAGGTGACATCACCGGGTGGCCTCCGCCCCTTAGTTATTAAAGAGCAGGATCTGGGGGCCACCATGTTAAAGGGGGCTTCCAGATTCGGATAAGCCCCCTGCCCGCAGACCCCCACAACCCCTGGCCAGGGTTGTGGGGAAGAGGCTCTTGTCCTTGAATTAATGCTTCGGACGTGAGGTGGTGAAACCTTCCGAAGGTCAAGTGGTTAAACACAGAAATGTCGTGGACACAACTCACAAATGTGACTGAACTCAGGTGTAGGTGGTTTCTAATGTTATAATATATTATGGGGTAGATCCACAAAGCGAGTACGCCGGCGTATCTACTGATACACCGGCGTACTTTCAAATTACCCGCGTCGTATCTTTAGTTTGAATCCTCAAACCAAGATACGACGGCATCTGGGTTCGATCCGACAGGCGTATGGCTTCGTACGCCTTCGGATCGTAGGTGCAATACTTCGGCGCCCGCTGGGTGGAGTTCTCGTCGTTTTCCGCGTCGGGTATGCAAATTAGCTTTTTCCGTCGATCCACGAATGTACGGGCGGCCGTCGCATTCTCTTACGTCGTCTGTAGTCGGCTTTTTCCGGCGTATAGTTAAAGCTGGTATTTTGCGGCGTATAGTTAGACTTGCCATGTTAAGTATGGCCGCCGTTCCCGCGTCGAAATTTGAATTTTTTTTTATTTTTTGCGTAAGTCCTCCGTGAATCGGGATGGACGTAACTCACGTCTAAGTTAAAAAATGACATCCTAGCGACGTCATTTAGCGCAATGCACAATGGGAAATTTCGGGACGACGCATGTGCAGTTCATTCGGCGCCGGGACGCGCTTCATTTAAATGAAACCCGCCCCCTAATCGCTGATTTGAATTCCGCCGCCAGAAATACACTACGCCGCCGTAACTTACGGGGCAAAATCTTTGAGGATTCGAAAGAACGCCAGGTAAGGTACGGCGGCGTAGCGTATCTCTGATACGCTGCGCCCATCTAAATTTCTGTGGATCTACCCCTATATTTTTATACATAATGGAAGAAAGATACGCACAATAACTATACGGGGGGAAAAAAAGCCTTTGAATCTGCCTTGGGCCTACTCTACCGATTGGCAAATTCGGCTCATCTTGAAAGGTTTTCTGTTGTTCCCCCGATATTGAGTTTACTTTTAGCTCCCGTATCTTCCTATTTTCCCCGCACAGTTCTACCTGCCTTGGCGGTGTCAGAGCTGTTTGTTTTTTTGCGCTCACATTATTCAAACACTTCAAAGAGAGCAAGTTTAGGAAGAAGCGCACCCTTTGGAAGCAATGGAAAATGAAATTTATGTAGAACCTTAATGTGCATGAACCGCCGTCTCTCCTCTGTATTGACATACTGCCTGAAACCACTTACATCTTGTACTTACTGGTTGTTCTTAAGTAATTATTTTTCTTATAATCTTTTTTTTTTCTTTTTTTTTTTATCCTTCCTTTTGATAGATGCGGCATAGAGAAGGCTTGCGTTCCCGGACCTACTGATTCCTGTTCTAAGGCACCATCAATTTATTATGGAGTCAAACACGTGCTTTCAGATCTTACCTGCATGATCAAAGGTGATTGTGTGACACGTATCCTTCTCCCTTAGTAGCATTAGATATTCATGGCCCCTAAAAAATTGTCACCGCAGACTGTCTCCACCGACCCATGTTGATCAAAGCGGCTCATTTGACACGATCCCTTGCTGATTAATCATGGAATGCATTGATG